>NC_142064.1:198282875-198583232 GCF_059756535.1 Pantherophis guttatus | reverse complement strand
GGAACTGGGTATGTCTAGTCTGATGAAAAGAAGGACTAGGGGAGACATGAGAGCAGTGTTCCGATATATCGGGGGCTGCCACCAAGGAGAGGGAATTAAGCTATTCTCCAAAGAACCTGAGGGCAGGACAAGAAGCGATGGATGAAAACTAATCAAGGAGAGAAGCAGCCTAGAACTAAGAAGAAATTTCCTGAGTTAGATCAATTAACCAGTGAAACGACTTGCCTCCAGAAGTTATGGGTGCTTCGTCACTGTAGGTTTTTAAGAAGAGACTGCACTTGTCTGAAATGGTATAGCGGGTTGAGGTAGAAGACCTCCACTATTTTTCAGCAGGGAGTTGGACCAACTGCTACTTTGTTATTCTGTTACAGCTCCAAATTGCAAAACAATTCGTATAGGTCAGGGGTCCCCAACTTTTTGGACCTCAGGGACCACCAAGTTCATAATTTTAAATCCCGCGAACCACTAATACTAATCCAGCGTGCCACTTGCTGAAGTGCCTGGACTCCCAGTGACGGGATGGGGTCCTTCAGGCACTCTCCCTCCTCTTTCTCTCTCTCTTCCCTCTCTCTTTCTCTCTCTCTCCCACTCATTTTCTATCATTCTCTCTCTCTCATCTCTCTCGCCCCCCACTCTTTCTGATTCTATCTCTCTCTGATTCTCTTTCATTTTGTCTCTCTCTGATTCCCTCTTTAATTCTCTGTCTCTTTCTCTCATTCTCACTCACTATCATTCTATTTCTCATTCTCTCTGTCTCTCATTCTGTCTTTCTCTCTTTCATTTTCTGTCTCTCATTCTTATTCTCTCTTGTTCTCATTCTCCCTCATTTTCCTGTGCGCTGCTCCCACTATCCATGCATGGGTTAATCCTCCAGTGCTTGGCAAACAACTGAGTGAAACAAAAGGCTTTTGTTCCCCTTTCCGGCTCCCTAGCCACGCCTCTGGTCCCATGATCCCCCAGTCTTCACTCAGTTGCTGGCAAACACTGTAGTGATTTTGGGAGCTCCACAGTTTTGAAGGTATTGTACATCTGTGGGGACTTTCTCCCTCTTCTCTTTTCTCTTTCCTTAAGTTTTATCAGGCTTTCCCTTTCCTTAGGGCGTCTAGACTTTTTAGTTAATTTTGATTAGTTATTTTTTTCCGCGGCTCCTTTACCGTTTGCATTGCCTGCAACGTTACCAGAGGAAGGGGGGGAGCGGAGCTCAGCCGCCCACGCTGCTCGCTTCGGAGGGGCGGACTTTCAAACGGCTGCCCTCTCCTCGCCGTTACTGCTGCCGCCAGGAGCACGCTCTTCCAGCTGACCTGCAGGCTTGCCTTTCGGAGCGATCCCACCCCTCATCAAAGGCGCGCCGCTTTTCTGCCGAAACCAAGCGGTTTGCGCGCTCATCAGCTGGGAGTCGGGTCGGGAGGCTCAGGCCACGTGGCGCCGACCCGGAAGGCTCATTCCTGAGCCGCGCCTCATCGGAGCGTCCTAGGAGGGCGCGAAGAGGAGAGAGAGAGCCGAAAGCCTCAGCAGCCCCCCCCTGCACTACAGAACCCCCACTGCAGGGGAAAAGCGCGGCGTTTGGACGGACCCTCGGGCCGCCATTGTGAGTCCGCTGCCGGAGCCTGGCACAGTGGATCAGCGCACCACGTGCCAGCGCCATTTTGGCGGACCTTCGGGCCGCTATATTTGGCAAAGGATTTAAGCCTGTGTCTCCCCCCCACCAGCAGGGAGCCGGCTATAGACCACCCCCCCTCCACCTCCCTCCCACCTCTGGAAGGGCAATCAACGGGGGAGAGGTAAGAGCAGCCCGAGTGCAGTTGGAAGGATTACCGCTCAACCTGATTGGTACAGAGCAAGGGGCCTGCCTGAACAGCTCACAGCCTACAGCCATGTCTCGCTCCCCCCCGTCTTCAGATATGGAGCTGGAGCTAACCCCCCCTCGCAAAAGCTCAAAAGGGGGGAAAAAGAAATCCAAAAAGAGGCACGAGAGCTCAACCAGCAGGGCTGCATCAGAAGGCTGCCTACCCATCCGGGATAGGGACGCCTTAAGGAGGCACAATGCGCTGGAGCGGCAGTGGGAGAGGGCCCACAAGGCGGCTGCCGGAACCTCTCCCAGAGAGCCTGGGTCCTTGGAACCAGCGCAGGTCACCCCAAGGGAGGCAGAGCTGGGATGTACATCTCTGGCCGACATTGCAATAACCCCAAGAACCCCAGATGCGCCCAGGCTGGACCGCCTTACCCCCCATCTCGAGATAGGTCAAGGGGCTGCTCCGGAGCCTTCAATGACTCCATCACCAGCACAGCCCGTGCGCGCTAGGGATGCAAGTTCTACGCCCCCAGGGGTAAACCTCCAAACCCAGAGGGGGCCAGGGTTGGCGGCCCCAATGGACTTCCAGGCTATGTTTTCGGCTGCCCTCTCGTCCTTCTTCACTACAACCTTACAACAGGCATCCCAGGCACCCGTGCAACCCGCACAGGTCCAGGCACGCCAACATCATCCACAACCCAGCCTCGGAGTACCAGGCCACCCTCCCCCAGAACGAGGGCAGGATTCTTCGTCTGAAGATTCAGACCAAGCAGAGGAGGGACCGGAGGAGATGGAGCTGTCAGAAGACGAAGGCCTGGCACCGGACACCCCCGCATTCACAGGCCTCTTTCGCCCGGCCCTATTCAAGTCCCTACTCCACAAGGCGCGGCTCACAACCAACCTTGGAATACCAGGGGACGTCGCAACCGCCACCCCGCAGGCGCCAGGTCCTCATGATGCGCTCTTCAAATCGGCAAAGCCGCAAAAGGACTATATTCCTTGCCCTCAGCTGTTTACGGATGTGATCCAGAACCCTTGGGCACAACCGGCCTCCCTGGCAACTCCCAGCAGCCTGGATAAGAAACTCTACTGCTCAGCCCCAGAGCTGGAGGACCTCCTGGCACTCCCCTCAGTAGACCAGCCGGTGGCAACGTTATCTTCCAGCTCCCTGGTCTCTACCGATCCGCTAGACACTCTCAAAGCTGAGGAGAAAAGGATGGAGGGGGCCTTCCGCAAGGCGCACCAGGCCACAGGCTGGGCAATCAGATCTGCGACAGCTTCGTCCTTCTTCAATAGAGCCTCGCTCATTTGGCTGCGCCACCTGCAGGACAGACTCCCGGCTGAGGACACTAGACTGCACCAAGATTTAAATAAGATAATAGCTGCCACCGAATACACTGCCGACAGCTCCCTGAACTCAGCCAAGTTCGCCTCAAGGGCGCTGGCCTCAACTCTTACTGCTAGGAGGCTATTCTGGCTTCGACCATGGAAAGCCGACTTCAAAGCCAAGTGGAAGTTGGCGACTGCCCCATATAAAGCGCCAGAGCTGTTTGGTGCCTCACTGGAACCCCTACTGATCGAGGGGAAGGACAAGAGGAAGATCCTCCCCTCAACCTACCGGCGCCAGGAACGCAGGTACACGCCTTACCCGCTACAACAGCCCTTTCGTGCGGGCGCCGGACCCAGGGGGTCCTCCTCGCACCGCTCCCATTACCAGGGAGGAGACAGATTCCACGACAGACAACAGTTCCGAGACCGAGGACGACACCAGCAGCCTAAACGCAACTTCCGTGGAGCCGGTCCTAAACCCGCCAGAAGGGGGAAATGACTCCAGGCCCATGGGGCCCATAGGGGGAAGGCTCATCCTCTTCCATCAACAATGGGCCAGATCGACTTCGGACTCCTGGGTAAGGCGTACGACCTCTTCCGGTCTATCCATCGAATTCTCCGGCCAGCCGCCCCACCGGTTTGTCCGCTGTCCAACCCCTCGATCCTCGGAACTTCAGGACCTAATGTCGCAGGAGATTGCCCACCTTCTGGAGGTCGAGGCCATAGAGCCGGTCCCGCACAGCCAGCGGGGCTCAGGATTCT
The DNA here is from genome assembly GCF_059756535.1 of Pantherophis guttatus. NCBI lineage: Eukaryota > Metazoa > Chordata > Lepidosauria > Squamata > Colubridae > Pantherophis > Pantherophis guttatus. The sequence continues at coordinate 198,579,349 of NC_142064.1, read as the reverse complement.
ACTCGACCCTCTTCTTGGTCCCCAAGAACTCTGGGGGCTGGAGGGGCATACTGAATCTAAAGCGCCTGAACCTTTCGGTACAATACCGCAGGTTCAAGATGCACTCTCTCAAGTCCATCTTAGCGGGAGTGAGACAGGGCGACCTCCTTCAATCAGTCGATCTCCGGGAGGCCTATCTGCACGTGCCAATTCACCCACATCACCGTCAGTACCTGAGGTTCGAATACGCGGGCCGACACTACCAATATCGTGCGATGCCATTCGGACTCTCGTCGGCCCCCCGCACCTTTACCAAGCTGGTAGCGGTGGTGGCGGCCAAGCTCCGAGCCGTCCCGATCCGGGTGCTCTGTTACCTAGACGACATTCTGGTCCTGTCGTCCACACCCAACCAGGCTCACAGAGACATGAAGATGGTGATCAAGGTCTTCCAGGATCACGGCTTCACCATAAACTTCGCAAAGAGTCACCTGCTGCCCACCACCAGGCTACTCCACCTGGGGGCACTGATAGATTCGGCCAGCGGCCAGGTATTCTTATCCCCGGACAGAGTCCAAAGCATACGGACCTTAACTCTGCAGACCCTGACGAGGAGGAGAGTTGCCCTGATCCACCTCTCAACCCTCCTCGGGAAGATGGTATCCTGCTTCGGCATCGTACCGTGGGCACGCAGACATTCGAGGCCCCTGCAGTGGTTCCTCCTTCCCTTCCAGAGAACGGGAAGGGCCAACTCCAAGAAGGAAGTGCGCCTCACTCCTCAGGTTCGCAGGTCCCTCAGGTGGTGGGCATCACCGTCGCTCCTCAAGGGGTCCAGCTTTCTAGAACCAGACCGTCTGATACTCACCACCGACGCCAGCCTTCGGGGGTGGGGAGCCCATCTCCACAACCTAGTCACACAAGGACAGTGGTCGCAACAAGAACAGCAATGCAGCATCAACCTCCTAGAGCTTCGGGCGATCAAGCTGGCACTGCGCAATTTACAGCCGACGGTGCAGGGGCAGCACATCCTAATCCTGACCGACAACATCTCGGCCAAGGCGCACGTCAACAGGGAGGGGGGCACAAGGTCCCGTACCCTGATGAAGGAGGCCGCGGAGCTGTTCAGCTGGGCAGAGAGACACCTGCTCTCGATCAGAGCAGACCACATTTCTGGGGCAGCCAATGTGAGGGCGGACTGGCTCAGCCGCGAAACAATAGACCAAGCGGAATGGCAGCTCCACCCTCAGCTGTTCCAAGAACTCACTTCACGCTTCGGAAACCCGGTCATAGATCTCTTCGCAACCCCGGCCAACGCTCAGCTCCCCCGCTTCGTATCGCGCTACCCGACACCACAAGCAGAGGACCACGATGCGCTGCGTTGCAGGTGGCCCGAGGGTCTCCTGTACGCATTCCCACCAGTCCCGCTACTCCCGCGCCTCATTCGGAAGCTACTGGCAGAAAAAGCCGACCTACTCCTGGTAGCCCCGAACTGGCCCCGGAGACCGTGGTTCGCCGACCTAGTAGCACTCTCCGTAGAACAGCCATGGGTGATCCCACTGCAGCAGCTCGTTCTGTGCCAAGGAGCAGTCACGCATCCAGAGCCCCAGTGGCTGCAATTAGCCGTCTGGCATTTGAACGGGTCATCCTGAAGAAGGACAACCTACCAGACGAGGTAGTTGCCACTATCCAGGCGGCCAGACGTCCGGCTACGACCCGAATCTACGAGTCATCATGGCAGGCGTTCTGTCGCTGGAGCGCCCACCAGCACATCGACCCCACGTCAGCCGCTATTCGGGACATCCTGCAGTTCCTACAAGCTGGCCTAGACAAGGGCCTGGCCCCCGCAACCCTAAGGAGACAGACAGCGGCGCTGTCAACAGTCATCGCATGCTCTCCATACCAATCCCTTGCGCACCACCCGCGCATCAAGGGGTTTCTGCATGGGGCCACCAACCTGTGACCCCCCACAGTTCACCGTTACCCCTCATGGGATTCGCCTCTTGTGTTGCGGGCACTGACCGGGCCCCCATTCGAGCCCCTAAACTCGACCTCCCTTAAGTACCTATCGTTTAAGGTGACCTTCCTGCTGGCAATCACCTCAGCGAGGAGGGTCTCAGAGCTAGCGGCTCTGTCAGTACGCAAAGATTTGTGTATATTCCACGACTCCACGGTGACCCTACGCCTGGATCCCGCCTTTATCCCGAAGGTCAACTCGTGGTTCCACCGAGCCCAGGAGCTCATCCTGCCGGACTTCTGCCCCTCACCTCGTGACCCCAGAGAGGAGAGGTGGCACACCCTAGACGTACGACGCGCCATCCGCACTTACATCCAACGGACCGCTCCTTTTCGCCATTCGGAGGGACTCCTGGTCTCCTTCAATCCGAAGTCCATGGGTCAGAAAATATCAGCAGCCACAGTCAGCAGATGGATCAAGGCCTGCATCGCCCTGGCATATGACCTGAACTCCAAACCGAACCCCGGCAAGATCCTTCCGCACTCGACTCGCAGCGCAGCTACCACGGCGGCCTGGGCCACCCAAGCCTCGGTTGTGGACATCTGCAGAGCTGCGACGTGGTCATCTCTCACACCGTTCATCCGCCACTACAAGATCGATGCATACAACTCGGCTGAGGCATCCTTTGGCCGCAGAGTTCTGCAAAAAGTACTGTCGGAGGAGGACTCTGGAGGCAGTCAGCCCCCCACCCAGGGAGTCTAAGCTTGGGTATATCCCATGCATGGATAGTGGGAGCAGCGCACAGGAAAATGGACGTTGTCTTACCTGAACGTCCCTTTTCTGGGCGCTGCGTACACTATCCATATCCCGCCCGTTAGGGCTGCCTGCCACTGTTTATGGCCGAAACGACTTTAATTTCTTTACGTTAATTTGAGTTAATAAAGTTGAGTGTTATAAGTTACTCATAGTGTGGATTCTTGTCTGCTGCGCCTTCGTTCAGACTGGGGGATCATGGGACCAGAGGCGTGGCTAGGGAGCCGGAAAGGGGAACAAAAGCCTTTTGTTTCACTCAGTTGTTTGCCAAGCACTGGAGGATTAACCCATGCATGGATAGTGTACGCAGCGCCCAGAAAAGGGACGTTCAGGTAAGACAACGTCCATTCTGTCTTTCATTCTCTCTCTCACCTTGCCTTTCTCATCTCTCTCCCCCTTTCTCTCATCTTTCTCTCTCTCTTTCATTTTCTGTCTCTTTCTCTCTGTGTGTCTTATTCTGATTCTCTCTCATTCTCTCTCTCTCTCTCTCATTCTCTCCCACTTTCTCTCTCCTGTTCTCTTTCTCTCATCTCATGGGCCAGCCAGTGTCTTGGGGCTGAGAGGAAGTTAAGCATCTCCCTGAAGGACCGAGGTGCGCGGAGCACCAACAAGGGCCGGAAGAAACGCCAGCAAGAGACGAAGCTTCGCTCCTGCTCTGGAATATGGAGCAAATATCCATCTCCCACCCTTCCCTTCTCAGGCCAGGCGAGGAGTGACTGGGAAGGGAGGGCGAGGGGAAGGGGCAGGGACAGCCACTGGTGGGTTCAGCCAACAGGGAAGGGTGGGAGATGGATATTTGCAGGCGGAAGAAACAGCCCAGGGTTCCTGCCACCCATTGCTTCGGCCCGCGTGCACCACCACCTCCCCTTGCACCATTACCTTATTCTGGCCAGTGAGGGCTGCGCTGCAAAGTTGCAAGTTACACGAACCTCCCTCTACAGTAGAGATTTACAGCCCCACCATGAGCTGCCTGGCCAGTCCCATATTCCAGAGCTCTAGTCACAGGACTGGCCATTGCTCATTCTGGAGCAGCTTCTCCACTCAGGTGCGCCAAAATTTTCTCACAGACCACCAGTGGTCCACGGACCACCGATTGGTGACCACTGGTATAGGTGACTTCATCTAACTGAAGGTAAAATCTCCACTTCTTTTTATGTCCCTGCAGTTTTTGTCACCCCCTATGGAAGAAGTTTGTCACATGAGTGTCTGCAATAGTCCAAATGCTGACCTTTGCAATGACACCTCACAAATGCTGCCATAGTGTCTTTTGGGGGCAATATCAGTCGCATCAGTGCTACAATTTGGGTACTACTGCTATCTGGATAGCAAGATGCAATGACAACATTTGTGTGAAGTTGCTGAGTGTGCATGTAATAATTTGCACTTGGCATGGTTGTTTTGCTATTATGTTCTTTTCAGGTGGTTGTTTTTTTCAACCTCCTTCTGTGCCTTGCCTCTGCTACACCTATCTGTGGTCCTCTCAGGCTCCGCCTCCTGCCTTCACTATACTGCTGCTCCATATTCAGCGCTCCATATTCACAGTACTCTGATGGGGGCACCTACTATAAGGGGCCATTCTGATGGGGTGTAAGGGGGGACTGCGGAAACAAAATATGGTTGCATGTATAGTGCCTAAGAAAGTGTCCTCTAATAAAGTGTCCTCTTTATAAACTGTTCCCTATGAAGGTAAAACCTTAAACGTGTCCCCCATAACAGTGCAGATCAGCAGCAGATCCACCCTCGTAACAGTATGTCCGCAGCAGATCCCCTATAATAATGTGTCATTCCTTGATGTTCTCAGCTACAGTGCTCTCATAACAATGAAGGACACATTACTGACAGTTCTTTCACTGCTGTATTTTCTTGCAGAAAAATACTACGGTACCTCCTCGTGCTACATACAAGGATGTCAAAGCAGAAAAGACTAGTATATAAAATTCCTTTTAAATTGGAAGTAGTAAAATACGCTGAGGAACATGGAAACAGGGCAGCGGAGAGACATTTTGGGTCACCTCCAACTGAAAAAATGATAAGAGAGTGGAGGAAACAAGTGGATCAGCTGCAAAAAGTAGATAAAAGCAAGCACACTTTTCGTGGGCATGCGGCAAAGTGGCCACAGTTAGATGTGTACCTGAAGGAATGGATCACACGTCACCGGAATAATGGCTTCTCAGTTTCTACAAAAATGATAATATATGAAGCCAAACGCATTGCTGTAGAGAAAGGCATTCAGGATTTTACTGGATCACCATCATGGTGCTACAGATTTATGAGGCGATGTGGCCTTGCTATGTGCACCAAAACTAGAATTGCACAAAAAATGCCAAAAGAATATGAATCTAAGATTCTGTCTTTTCATAAATTTGTAATTGATGCTAGGAAGAAAAATAATTTTGAAATTGGCCAGATTGGGAATATGGATGAAGTCCTGCTAACCTTTGATGTGCCATCTAATAAGACACTTGATCTTAAAGGTGCCAAAATCATAACCGTGAAAACCTCAGGACGTGAGAAAACACATTACACAGTTGTGTTGTCCTGCTGTGCAGACGGCACCAAATTGTCACCGATGTTAATTTTCAAAAGGAAAACCTTTCCAAAAGAAGTGATTCCACAAGGAATTGTTGTGCATGTTCATGAGAAAGGACAGATGGATGAAAATGGAATGAGAGTATGGGTTGAAAAAGTGTGGTCCAAACGTCCTGGAGGGCTTCTGAAAAAACCTGCTTTATTAGTGCTTAGAGCACATATTAGTGAAACTACAAAAAAGAGCTTTAAAGAAGTGAAGACTCATCTAGCTGTAATTCCTGGGGGTCTTACCAGCCAGTTGCAACCTCTGGACGTTTCTATCAACAAACCATTTAAAGTCTTTATGCAAGAAGAGTGGAACAAATGGATGGCTGCTGGTAAACATATGACACCTACTGGACAAATGAAGAGACCCACTATCACTCAAATTTGTGAATGGGTTAATACATCATGGCACTCAGTGAAGGATGAAATTGTTGCACGGTCATTCAAAAAATGTGGCATTAGCAATGCCTTAGATGGAACTGAAGATAGTATCATATATGAAGATAGCGAAGAAAGTGATATCAGTGATTATGAGCAACTGAGCTTCATAAATTCTGACACTGGCAAGTTCTTGGGGTTCCCAGAAAAGTAGAAGAGTGCTTGAACTTTAGTCTCTCCTCATTTGTTAATGAGAGTGATGATGGTTCTTAAGATCACTGTTGATTTTACATGGTTGAAATATTATTCTGCTATATTTTATTAAATATATTAGTACAGCACTTGGTTCAGAATATTTTTTTTCTTGTTTTCCTCCTCTAAACCTAGGTGCGTCTTATGGTCAGGTGCATCTTACTGAGCGAAAAATACGGTAATTTTATATGGTGGTTTTTTTCACTTAACTATCATCAAGTCACTTTTAATAAAATATGTAGAAAGGAGGATGTAAAATAATGGTTAAGAATGTGTTTTGTAATATGCCTGTTTATGCAATAAAATACATTAAAAGGAAATATCTTCATGAAAAGTTTTTCTTACGTAGTAATAGGCTATTGCAGTCAAAATGTGGGTTTTTTAAAATATGCTGTATTGATATTCATTTTCAATAAATAGAACTGGAAACGAAATCTGGTTTTGTTCTAGTAGCTTTAGTAACTGAATGATGTTTTAAAAATCCAGATAAGAGTTTTGCTATCTATGAATCATTATGCCATATCAAATTGTTACCATTTGTTGCCTGACTATCGCAAGTCTATTAAAAAATACCTAAACTGAAATAGTAAAAGGTCAGCAACATTACCCAGTAGTGCAGAAAAATATCTCTGTGGCTTACAGCTGATTGCAGCACCTGGGCAGCCTTGACTGATCTTAAAAAGTTTAGGAGAGTTGGAACAGAAAGTCCTTGAATGGAAGATTACCAGGAAATCATGGGGATATAGACTAGACTGGGGAGGGAAGAATTTTGCAGAAGACAACTGTGGTAGATTGTTTCTGGCTTGTTGCTAAAAAAATATGTTTTGTGACCAAAATGTTACCAAGGATCAGTTTCAGAGAAATTTTGTATGATCTATTTCCCACATTACTCATCATGACAACATAAGGGTGCTCTTTACTTTTACAATGCTTAGAAGCAAAAATGTGTTATAAAGGCATTAAAAGGAATAAAGATGGCCTTTTTTTCCACTTCAGCCACCATATATTATCATTTCCATTTCACTTTAAGAGCATATGAATTGCATTTTTATAGGAATGGTTTGAATTCATTACATGTCTACTTTATTATAGGACAAGGAAGTTAATTTTGAATTCCCGTTGTTCCATTCAGAAGAAAAGGTATTGCTCGTGTCACATATCTCTCTAAATCAAGATTGGGATTTAAGTATGGTTATTACAGAAACTAAGAAAACCCATCCTCAATGAAAAGTAGTACAGGAAAAGTTAAGGGAAATTTTTTAACAAGACATACAACAAGTATGTAAATTGCTTCCTTACGATTTTAACACTCGAATACTTCATAGCAATTACCTTTTCAAGTTTTTTGCAATGCTTTTGCTGTACAAAGTTGTAACAGTAGTTTACTGAAAAATGTTGGTCACATAGCCATGCCATAGCTCTGTCAATTAAAATAGAAGTACAGGATAATTGCATGGTTTGAAGGCAATATAGTCATGTCTAGAATCTTTTTTATACATGTGATTTAGATACAATTGTATGGATGAGAGAAGGTGATCACTGCATTGCCATATGCAAAAATGTAAAGAAATTTTTGCAGCTCTGTTGTTTTCCCAGATTCTTACTTGCAAATTTCATGTACTAAAACAAAATTTCAAATTTAAGAGAAAAGATTAAAGAATTAAAGAAGATTAAAGAAAAGATTTAAAGAAAAGATTAAGAAGCAACAGAAATTCTCTAAGCATAGTTTGGATTGTTACTCCAACATAAGGTGTGATGAACTTTTCTTGTTCATACCAAATGATGTAACTTATTAGCATTAAGGTAAACATGGAACATATTGTATATAGCGGAGATAGATCAAAAAGCATATTGTGTAGAATAGATGGAAGAACCAAGATATAGGAAGCCAGAGAATAGAATACAAAACTATTTTAATGGAATGACATTTTAGCCTATCCTTTTAAACTGTGGAATGCCATCAAATTACAGGCAACACCAAAAATTCAATGAAACCTTACTTGAGAGGCATATTTCTGATAATGTTGTTAAAAGCAATAGCATCAAAATACACATTTCTGCACAGAAATGCAGGTGTAGAAGCTAAGGACAACGTGAAAAAAATCAACAGAATACATCCAAGGTTACTCCTTGCAGTTGGGAGAAAGATTCTGTAATTTTTAAATCAAGCAATAATTCCTGTCAAGCCTAATTCCTAAACCATAGCTATAAGGGCAAGGATTATTTTCCGGATTGTTTGCATGAATGCACCTTAAGCACTAGCTAGTATGGTCAGGAGGCAGGGATTATCTGCATTGTACCTAATTGGCTCTGGCTAATTGCAAAAAGCTAAGCTGTTTCAGATCTAATATACTTGGATGGGAGATATCAAAGGAAACCTGAGAACTATAGGTTAGATTGGGAAGTAAAACAGAATCCCAGAAAGTTGCAAGGACACACTATACTTTTCTATTATTGCTGGAATCAATTACATAGAAACCTTGAGGCAACTACCAGGAGTCAAGTCCCGCTCTAGAGCAGCTTACTTTTTAGTAGTCCAAAATATCTAGAAGACATCGTGAGAGCTTGTATGGTATAACATCTAAGGTGCTAGAGTAGAAATGGGAAACCAAGTTCTAGTCCTCCCTTAGATGTGAAAGCCAGCTAGGGAACCTCAATCAAATAATTCCTTCTAGGTCCAAAACAGCTTCTGTCTCTAACAAGCTGGTGGTAAGTAGAACCCTTCATCACTCCATGGCATGTCAGCTTGGCTATAAGAACTGCAAGCCCAGTGTAAAAGAACCAGATCCTGCCACAGACGCTGAAAAGAACAGCACACCAATGCTTCCTTCCATTAATAAAGAGGCTTATGATGGCTCATTGTTAATACTTCTCAAGCGCTGTGATCAGAAAATGTTTCTAATTTTAACATACTTTGCTGAGACAGCAATAATACACTCTCATTGCATCAGAGAATAGCAATAGCACTTAAGATTATGTACTGCTTCATAGTGCTTTAACAGCCCTCTCTAAGCAGTTTACAGAGTCAGCATATTGTCCCCAACAATCTGGGCCCTCATTTTACCTACCTCGGAAGGATGGAAGGCTGAGTCAACCTTGAGCCTGGTAAGATTTGAACTGCCAAATTGCAGGCAGTCAGCAGAAGTAGCTTACAGTACTGTACTCTAACCACTGCACCACTGTGGCTCTTATCACTTGGCAATCACTGTTTGGAGACTGAATCTTCTGTAACAGGAGATGGCATTCAAATTATGGCACACTATCACATTTAATTGATGTCTTGAGTTATTTGATTATCTCACTAATCACTAATTTGTTCTCCAATTAGATGATCAGTTTTGCTTAATGCATAGGATGTATGATAAGCTAGAAAATAATAGATAATTAGGTTCTAAGATGCTTGTTAGTAAGTGGAGCCAGTTGGTTCCTTAGGAACAAGAAAATCAGTCTTCAAACAAGGAGAGAAATGCGCATTTAGAGGGATATGTGCTGCTTTTCCTAGCAATACCTCTGCAAGCACTTCATTTTTAAAAAAGAAGAGTTAGTGCATTCTTACATAAAAGTGGAAACTGCTCACTTTTAAAAAATGCTTCTTTTCATGGTTGCTGTGACTTGCCTCCCCAAGAAAACATTAAGCTTATGAACAAAAAGACAAGGACACAGGTTATTATGCAGTGGATAATACTAGCTAACAAAATGTACCGCTTAAGAGGGTGTAAATGGAATGAATTGCAAAAAATAAATGGGAACAATCCTGATTTTCTCAGTATTTTTCTTAGCTCCCTCATTCACAAAGCTCATCTCAGGATAAAAAAGGCTGGTTGAATTGCACAAGGCATCATTTAGAAACTGTCCATTACTAAAAAAAAAAATACTTCTGGTATACTGAAAGAGCCATTCCATATAGGTTCTGTAAAGTGTCAGAGAGGTAACCAAATCTAGCTAGACTAAAGGAGCATCCATAAAGTAGAAAATGTAATTTCTCCAGGTTTTTTTTTTTTTTTTGATACCTGGCTCAGATTATCCTGTCGTCAGTGCACTTCCACTATCTCATCCCTTGAAGAGGCCTCTATCTACCATTTAAGACTTTGGAATGTAGGGAAACCTAATAAGGGAATCCGCCAATGGAGAGTTGCAGTGCTGGGCCCATTGAACCTGCCAGCTAAACATATTCTTAATGTATGCAGATTCCCATTGCTATAATTTGTAGAACCTGGTCCTTAATAAGTTTTAGATGGGTAGGCATCTTTTTCTAATAAGGAGCATTCTTTCCTTGGATTCTCCAATCGGTGTTCCCTGTAATTTAAATGCTGCAAAGTAACTCTTCGTGTTAGTCATAACAGGATAGAAAAAAGCTGGGAGAAGCATGGCACTTGGCGCTAAGACTCAGTGTAGCCACCGTTTCTCAGACTGCAAGGAGAAAGACAGCTTGGTGCAGGACATCTCTTGGTCCCCGTTGGTCAGCACAACTCTCATCTTGTAGTCTCCATTGGTGAGGAAAGAAGGCAAATCCATGTTGGGTATGAAGAATTCAGAGGAAGGAAGGCTGTAGGTACCCTGAAAAGAAGAAAGACAAACCATTGCATCAGTCTCCATAAATTGATACACTGCCTTTCCTTGTCTTATCAGAGTACAGTTTCAGTACCAATAAACCACACCAAGGTTTTTTTAAAACAGGAGCAGAAATGAGGAAGCATTTACAGGATGAATTACTGAAATAGCTCTTCAGTATAATCGGTAAAAGACCAATGCAAATTGCTTAAACAGAACTCTACACTTGAACATAACCCAGTATGAAAAATTCTACTGTCTGCTTCTACATTGTTATTCAAGTTCTTAGAAGCAGTTGTGGATAGTCAACTGCTATCCGGCAAATCATCTATAGTCCAAGATGCTGGCTAGCTCATCTGAGAAAAAGGATAACTACTATGGCAAGGTGGATTGCTAAAAGCAGATTTGGAAAAAAAAATTGGAAATTAGCACTGGCAGAATAGAGAAAAGCAACAGAATTGGGCTGAAATGGGGCAAAATAAAGAGTTCTGGAAAACTTGCACAAGGATTGCATTTTGTGGTCTTATCTTTCCATAGCAAGCCATATGCTTTCACAGAAAATCCAGATTCACCTTTGAAAGATGCCCAGTTCTATTTGCAAGTTAATTCCTTTATTTTAATGCCTCATTATTTTTTAATTGATAAGTTTTCACAGAGATGCACTGCATTATGGGCCACCTGAATGTATTCATTTTGTAATCGTAAGGCTGAGGTTATGTAAATAGTAAAAAAACAAAACAAAACACCAAAACCTTAGAGCAGATTTGACTCTAGCTGAAAATCCTGGCAAGTCTATCATCTATGTCTGGACACCCCTGCATTAATGGAGGCACGCAATTATTGGAGGTGCACAACTTTACTGAGAGAGGGGTGTAAGGAGCTGCCGATGCCCAAAGGATTTTGTTGCTGTGTTTCCAAGACTAAGAAACAAAAGGAGGAAGAGGGCTCACCGCTTTGAACGGGCAATGACATGGAATGCCATAAGTTTGCAAAGGCGGTGGACATGGCTCGCCTGGAGGGATGAGACTGTCCAGCAAGGCACAAGTATCATCATAGATGCAGCTCCCAAGTTGATCCACACAAGGGACTTTTATCCACATATCTCCAAGCTTCTTCTCCAGGATGACAACTGCCTGGAAACAGATGTGAGCATTAATATTCTGTCTGAAAATTTCTTCCTGTCATTAATACAACCTGGTATTAACCACCACCATCCCGCCCCCACTAGCATGTTGACAGCAAATGAGTTAAAATAACTTGAGAAATCAGTGATTGCACAGTTAATTCTCTGAATGTGTATCACTGTTTAGGCTACTTGCTTGGAAGAAATAAAGCAATAACCCTGTTTCATCTTTAAATGCAGAGGAACTGAATCTGGTTTGACAGCTAAATTCGGGACACCACCTTATCTGGGAGAAGATAAATATCAGGGAGATACACCTTGAAATAGGTGTAAATCACAGCCCCAGAAAAGCACCTTCTACCAATGTCACGTTTTGGACAAAGGATGCAACATTCCCAGTAAGCTCAACTGGGAGATAAAATTGGAAGTTGCCGTTTTATTTTTCTATTCATCTTGGGACAAAGTATGGGAGAAAGCCATTTGCAAAACATTACTTAATTATAAAATGCACCACATTAAAAGAGCATGTTCATAGATAGGATTTATTCTCCATGAAATTATCCAACATTACTGGAGTTAAAAGGAAGGATGACAATATCATTCTATAAGGAGTATTAATGAGCAAAAAACATTCACTCTAATGTTAAGCTATAATCAAGTGGGCACCCATGATATAAACCTAATGACCAGATGGGAAACTAATGTCAGCCAGATGCAATTTTTACTTTAATTAAGCAAGGCAGCTCTTAGGTTCTCAGATATCATAAGCCACCATCTGTGAGCAGTAGAGAGCCATACAAATTCTGCAAGGTTCCACCACGCTCTTCCCATTTATATATCCTTTTTAGTACAGAAAGGTTGTTTTCTCCAACCTGGTGCTTTCCAAAGGTTTTATGCTAACATGCCCCCCCCCCAACCTTGCCTGGCTAATAGCTAAAACACTATCCTCTAACACAGGGGTGTTAAACTCGTAGCCCATGAGCCAGATGTCTGTCGCGCTGGCCATGGCCACACCCGGTTTAGTGAAGGGGGGAAAAGTCGTGATACGTCACGATGCCATGACGATGCGAGTTTGACACCCCTGCTCTAACACATCTGCAAAGTATCAGCTGATGTCAAAATATAACCTCCTCTTTCCCAGCCATTTATTCTCATTCCTTTTTTCTCTGTGAATATTCTGTAGAGTAGGGGTGTCAAACGCACATCATCATGTTGTAGTCATGTGATGTTGTGACTTTTTTCCCTCGCTAAACTGGGGCGTGGCTTGAGTGTTATGCATCTGGCCTGCAGGCCGTTGAGTTTGACATCCCTGCTCTAGAGCTCCTAAAGGAAATCAACCCCGACTGTCCTTTGGAAGGACAGGTACTGAAGCTGAAACTCAAACTCTTTGGCCTCCAAATAAGAGAGGACTCATTGGAAAAAAGACCCTGATGTTGGGAAAGACTGAAAGCAAAAGGAGAAAGGGACGGCAGAGGATAAGATAGTTAGATTGTGTCATTGACACAATGAACATGAAGTTGGGCAAAGTCCAGGAGACAGTGCAGGCAGGGCGGCCTGATGTGGTGTGATTCATGGGGTCACAAAGAGTTGGACACGACTGAATAACAACAACTGTATAGCACACACAGAAATAAAAGGCCCGATGCCATTGCTCTGCACTGGTCCTCAGAAGAAGAAGAAAAAGACATCAAAAGCAGTTTAAAAACACAAAGTGGCCAAGCATGCAAAAAAAAAAAAAAATATCCCCTAAGCCTCTGACTGGATTGACTCCTCCCTGCCCAAAAGCATGATAAGGATTCACATGACAAGTGCTCACAAGGTAGGCCAGCTTGTGTAGTATCAAAGGTCTCATACACTTGTCCTGTTTTCCATGATGCTTCTGAGAACAGCTGAAGCACTGCTTTCCCCCCCCCCCTATGCAAGGGATTCCCTCCCTTCCACATGTGGTCTGTCCGCTATTCTCAAATGGGCCCCTGAGTTTTCCCACACCATCATCTCTATTCATAAACAGATACAATTTATCTCTAGCTCATTACCAGCACCTCCCAAATCACAGCTGAACGGAGGTTGCCACATGGAAGTTGGGAAGAACTTGTGTGGACTCACTTCTCACAGGGTGTGTGTGTGTACATGTGTGAATTATTAAATCACTCTGGCCATGAATTTACCCTTCCCCGTCCCCGCAGACGTCAGTTGCCACCGGGCTTTGCCAAGATGCTACTGTTTCCCAGAAATTTAAAATACAGCAAAGGGACAGTGACTTTGTGGTTTGCAACATCCCGCGACCATAATATCTACTTGGCCAAATGAGAAACCATCACACTATGAAATGAAAACATAGATGGGCGTCGGCAGGACATTGGTTAAATGTCTTTGGATTTTCCTGCTGTTAGCTGGAAGAAGTACTAACAGGCTCATCTTTTTCCAGCATTTTGAGTGTGGCTGTATCTGAAGACGTCAGCAAACTGGCTTCCAACAACTTCTGAGTAGCTGGCAATTGAAATAAAATGCTCTTAAGGAACATGCCTGAAGGAAATGTACTTCCGCAAGGAGAGATGAGGGTTTGATTGTCCCTGAGTATCATTTTTAATAATCAACCTAATAAATACTTTCTGGACTACCAAGTTAAACTTTTACAAATTTTGCAATATAGTATTTCTCTCTCTCAAAAAAAAAAAAAGGATTAACAATCTCTGTTTTGGCTCAAAGACGTACAGGAATGTTTGTGGAAACTATGAATTTTTATGAGAATTTTCACACAGTTTTGTGTTCTTAAGGTGCAAAGTGATCTGGAAATTGGACAGAATGGATTTGGGCATGAAGTCTCTGCAAAACTGCCATGGCCAGGGAGCAAACGGCCTCCCTGGACAAAATGTTTCTGCAGAATTGGAGAAATCCAGCATGGGTTACAGCACCCAAATAAATGAATGAAATGAAATTATCAGACGCAACACACTGAATTTCTCATGATGGATTTTCTATTTACGTTCTATTTTTCCAAGACTCTACATGGCCTCTAACATTTTAAACTAGATCCAACTTCTCAGAGTTTCCTATTGTTTACTTTGTTCTCCAATGGGTAATTGCTATCAAGACCAATGTACTCTTGCATAAATATTAAGAGAACCTCTAGGCCTAAACTCAAGAAAACTCAAGAAAACTGCATGTCCTATGTCCAAGCATGTGCTGTCTGGCCACATATGAGCAATATCTCCTTTCCTCACTTTCTTTATTTAAAAAAAAAAAAAAAAAGCTTGGAGCAAAATGTAGACGAATCAGGTCTGAAAACAACCTTGAACATATACATATCATGTCACTGTTTTCTAGTTAGAAGCAAAGCTCAGTTGCCATTTTGAATCAACCACAATTCAAGCTAATGAATAAACCATAGCGTTATATCTGAAAGGATTCCATGTTTAAAACTATCCTGTGATTCTACAGCAGGAAAAGCCAGTGGCCTATCAGTTGATTCAAGCTGAAATCCATGTGAGGAAGACGGAAGGGTTGCAACACTAGGTGGGTCGGAAACCATCCTGGAGATTACCCAAGAACACAAAATCCTACTCCTCCTTTTGATAGGATTTCATTCTATCTCATCTGATATCTGTATCTCAGTGTCTGAAATCCAGAACAGGAAAAACAGCACTAGATCTCCCCCAAAAAATAAATAAATAAATGGTGCTAGAATGAACACAGTTATGAGAACTAGTAACAGAACAATCAAGAAACCAGTAAAACAGGAAAAGACTTGAGAACATGAAAAAGTAATAAGAAAACAGCATACAACATCTGAGCTAAACCACAACCCACATTCTCAGGCCTGGGGTTCAAAAGGCTCATATATACATAATTTTTCAAGACTCATAAAATTTTCCGTATATACATAATTTTTCAAGACTCATAAACTTTTGCTTACAACCAGGTAGGTTGTATCAGTACAAACAATAAACACAAGGCAATTTTCATTATATTACTCTGTGGGTGTTATATGCAGCCTTTAGAGTCTTTGAAGGCTAGCATCATTCTGGATATGAAATTATTGTATGTCTCCTGATTTTATTATTATCCTTTAGAAATATGGCTGAGGCTAGACCATGGCATGGATAAGTACAGCTAGTCCTCGACTTAGAACAATTCAAATTGTTCTAATTTAGTGACCATTCAAAGTTACAACGGCACTGAAAAAAGTGACCTCCGACATATTTCACGCTTATGACCGTTGCAGCATCCCCATGGTCACCTGATTTACATTCGGATGCTTGGCAACTGATTCATATTTATGACGGTTGCAGAATCCCAGGCTCACATGATCCCCTTTTGCGACTTTCTGACAAGCAAAGTCCATGGGGAAGCCAGATTCACTTAACGAATGTGTTTGCTAAGTGAATCATGTTACTAATTTTTTTTTTTTTTGCTTTAATTTATATGCCACCCTTCTCCAGAGACTCAGGGCAGCTTACAATGCGTTAAGCAATAGCCTTCATACTTTTGTATATTTTATACAAAGTCAGTTTATTGCCCCCACAATCTGGGTCCTCATTTTACCTACCTTTGAAATTTAACACCTGCCATGATTCACTTAATAAATGTGGCAAAAAAAAAGTCATAAAATGAGGCAAAATTTAACAAATTTCTCACTTAGCAATTCTGGGCTCAATTGTGTTCGTAAATCAAGGACTATCTGTAGTTGCTTAATAGGAGAATATAAGCCGGAATCCACTTTTATTTTTTTAAATGCTTCATATGGCTACCTAACTCCTAAATACCTAACATAGGGTAAAAATGTATAAACCAAACTAGCCAATAGTTTGAAACCGCTGAAACAAGCAGTATCACAATACAACGTAAGGGGGATCAAAACCACACAGATTCCAACGACGTTACAGGCCATTCAATGCTATGAGTTGGTTCGAAAAGTTTCTCAACCTTGATCACTTTAGGATGTGTGGATTTCAACTCCCAGAATTCCACAGCCAGCATAGGGAATTGAAGTTCATACTATTAAAGTGGCCAAAGTTGAGAAACACTGTCTTAAAACATCTTCAAGTACCCTTTCCTTTTTCTCTTTGGAGGATGGCCAATTTTTTAGTCACAAGGAACTGAAAATACGAAGTGGGGAAAATATGCAAAATGCAGGGCTAATATTTTCCGTATTAGGGGAGTGTTATTTTGTGTTATTCTGTTTAATTTTTAATGGTGTCAGACCTATTTTAGGGCATATAGCTTCCCTGCGTTTTCTGACTTAACATGGCTGGAAAGTGCAGCATCACTTTTCAAATAATTACACTGCTATAATCTGGCAAGGAGTGTTGAGTCTACAGACTATTCACCCCTAGTCTACTGGAAGAAATGTCTTTCTATGACAACAATTAGGAGGCAAAAAAGTTTTAGTAAGAGCACTAAGTGTTGTGGCCCATACGCGGCCTGTGCGGCTGGTGGCTGATTCGGACAATGAGGAGGCTGGTGTGGTGCTGCGCCAGCAGCCTGTGCAGCTGGCACTCAAGTCAGACAATGAGGAGGCTGGAGAAGATGTGGTGCCAGAGGCGGGGATTCAGCCAGGGCCTTCAGAACCTCCAGAAGCTCCCTTAAGTGAAGAGGACGAAGAGGTGGAGCCTCTTCTTGATGCACGGGCGCGCAGAGCTGCCAAAAGGCAGGAGTGGCTCCTCAGGCGGAGGTCTCCTCGAGAGTAAGGCTTGGGGCTAATTGGTCACTCCCTTAGCCTATTTAAGGAGGAACGCCGACTGAAGCATTTTGCAGGAAACAACTTGTTCTCTCTCCTTCATGCCTTGATCTTAGTTCTCTGCAAATTGCTTCTGGGTTTTCTGCCAACCATAGTAAGATTAAGATTATTTATTCTTTGGATTCTTGCAGGCTGTTAAGAAAGTTAATTAACAGCCTTTGTTTGAAAAAAAAACCCCTGATTTTATTTTAGTAAAATAAAATCAGGTTTTTTTTTTCAAACAAAGGCTGTTAATTAACTTTTTTAACAGCCTGCAAGAATCCAAAGAATAAATAATCTGTATGGGTCCGTAGCTGGTGCAGAACACTAAGATGGTTATGAGTTATCTTGGAAACTAAGCAGAGTCTGCCAGGATGGACGCTTTGATGGGGCATCAGCTGAGAATGACAGAGCTGCTGAGTGGACTGGAAAATTGAAAAAAAAAACAAAAAAACCCAGAAGGCAGTTTCTATTAGGTTCCAAGAAAACTACATGGATTCCAGTCATCAGAATTTGAACATTACTCAAAGATGCCTTTATCTAGGAAAGAAAGAACAAGGAGGGAGCTGAAAAAATTGGGGCTATTGATGTCCAAGTTGAGCTGCCACAAAAATAAAACTGTGTGCAATCTTATATCAAGCCTGGTTTACAGTTAAAGGCACCAAATAAATATGTTTATTTTAACAAATGTACTACTATCAGAGATATGAGTAACAATTTTGGTTTGGTTTGGTTCCATCACCTTTCACGTACCTTTAGAGGAGCACAGAGGATTATAGTGCTGGCCCCCGATGCAGTAACTGTCACATCTCCAGGGACAGCAATTGGATCAGGACTTACAGACAGACTCTTAATCATTGCAGGTTCTGATGGAGGACCACAGTTTTCCCATGCAAAGTTTTGTACCTAAACGTGTGAAGAAAGACCAGATTTAAAATTGTGCATTAAGTTTGACAGGATGACCTTCCCCTAGTTGGGAAACTCTGCCTAAATTAGCAATACAGCCCAAATACATCTGGAAAATCCTAGCATAAGGAAAACGATGCTATGTTTTCCTTAACGGGATAAATATTAGTTACAAAACTTGAAATGCATAATTTAATTAAGGGAAAAAGGGAGAGAGGTTGAAATATCCCTTTCTGCCAGGGGTGAAATCCAGCAGGTTCTGGAGAAGCGGTAGCGGAAATTTTGAATAGTTCAGAGACCGGCAAATACCACCTCTGGCTGGCCCCAGAGTGGGGTGGGAATGGGGATTTTGCAGTATCCTTCCCTTGCCATGCCCACCAAGCCATGCCCACAGAACGGGTAGTAAAAAAATTTGATTTCATCATTGCTTTGTGCCTGTCTTAAAACCTCCTATCCTATTTTCAATTGGCCTAATTGCAGATTTCCTTCCTTTTTATTTAATAAGATCTGTACTTATGTGATAAATCTGCATTTTCTAGACTTTCTCTGAAGGCTCCCGTGATCTACCGCTCTTTTAAACCTAAACCTCAGAATGCTATTTTCCAAGATTTCTAGACCAAGCTGCTGCCAAACATGTAGTTTTCTGTGCATTTTTAATATGGAAGACCATTAGCTCATGTGGAACTCTCTGTTTGCAGCCAGAAGAGGTACAAAAACTGTATGTATGACTTCTGTTAATCCTATATTTCCGTTTGGTTCCTGCAAAAAATTTATTTACATAGGTGGCCTTCAAAAGACAACAGCCAGAAAACATTTCTGTTCTTATTGTTTTCTTTTGAGTAGCAAAGTACAAGCTAGAGGCCTATAGCAAAACTTGAAAAAGGCAAAAGTGTTGTGGACATCCAGGAGAACTAGAACAGACTTCCCATCCTATATGTCCTCCAGATGTATTGAAACTACAGTTGTCCAGGAGCATGATCACCATTTCTGAAGAACCCTAAACTGGATGAAGCAAAGCTAGAACGTTGCCATGGCTCTTTGCAGTATCATCCCATGGTGGTTTTGGGATTTCAATTATTCTATTATCTGCTGGAGAATTATCTTCGCAGTTATCATACTTCCACTACAGGTAGTCCTCGACTTACAAACACAATTGAGCCCCAAAATTATGTTGTTAAGTGAGACATTCGTTAAGTGAGTTTTGACCCACTTTACAACCTTTCTTGCCACTGTTATTAAGTGAATCGCTGCAGTTGATTAAGTTAGTAACCTGGTTGTTAAGTGAACCTGGCTTCCCCATTGATTTGGTTTGTCAGAAGGTCACAAAAGGTGATCATACGATCTTGGGGCACAGCAACGGTCATAAATATGAACCAGTTGCTAAGTGTCTGAATTTTGATCACAGGATCGTGGGGATGCTACAAAACTCAGAACTGTGAAAAATGGTCATAAATCCCATTTTTCAGTGCTGTTGTAACTTTTGATGGTCACTAAATGAACTGTTGTTAAGTCGAGGACTACCTGTACAATGGCCTCAGTCACTGGACACTACAGAAGCCATCAAAGTCCTATACTTCCTTATGGAAATGCAGGATTCGGCCTACCTAGCCCTTCAGGATTGGCAAGTACTTTTAATTTTTAATGACAAGTGCTTTCTGTGTAGGAGTTTTCTTTTGTTTGGGGAAAGCCTTCAAGAGACTGGTTAGACAGGATGATTCTCCTTAGCTCCAATTGGTAAAATCATAGTTGAAAACCACTTTTAACACAGGAGCAAAGCACTACAATCTGCAACAATTTCATCACAGAGCACTTCAGGTCTGTACACGCTGGACTGGGTATGTAACAGTCGTTACACACCTCAGACTTTCATGGGGATCATTGTGTCCCTTGCTTAATGAGGTGCTATTGGGTAAGTCTAAATTTACACAGATCTTTAAAAAAGAGAAGAGTCCTGAGAATTAGGATTACGGTTTAATTATTAAGCTTCTTATTTAACAAACACAGCATTTTTGTGCAAAGACATTTTCGGAAAGTGTTGCAAAACCTCTGCTTCATGTAGTCAAGTGTAATCTATGGCACCCTGGTAATATTTACAAGATACCAATAAAGGAGACTATTTGTAGCTCAGGGCTGAAATGAGGGGTCCTTGATGTTCTGAGCTTGATTGTCTTTATGCATTTATTTACCCAAACTAGGTGGCATCAACAGTGCTAGTAAAGAATGGAATTTGCTCTCAGTTTATATTCTAATGGCTTCAAGACTACTTCCATTAACACTGACAGAGCAAGCCATTAGAATATAAACTGAGAGCAAACCCTACTCCTTATTAGCACTGATGAGGTTACCTAGTTTGGGTAATGAAATGCCTGCATAAAAACAACCAAACTCTGAGAGCACCAAGAACCCCTTATTTAGAATGTAGTAACATTAGAGATGATTTTGAAAGCAACCTTATTAGATTCCAAGCTAGGAATCGGTTTTGTAAAAAGAGGTATTCAGGCCTATGCACTGATTGATCAATAGCCCCTCAAAAAGCAGAATTGCACATCCAAAAAGAATGAGCGTCTTATATACCTCACATCCTAGAATTGTACCAGAAATTCACATTTCGCATATGGGAAATTATGTCTGCATGCTATGTAGTGCATTAAGTTTTGTAAAATGACAAAAACAACAGCTGTTCGTCTGAAATGAGATGGTGGACATATTCCTTTTGCCCAGTTGCTCTGTCTCCAGAACCAACCAGCAATCATTTCTAGAAAACAGGAATATCACTTTGTTCACGCACAGGCATGTTTTCCAGCTTCTGTTTCTCAAGGTAATATTTTCCCCTTTATCCTCTTTGTGTGCTCCTGTCTGTTTTGGCTGGTATGGTTTACTTCCTTACAAACTATTTCCAGAAGTCCAATGGCTACTTCACACAGGAATAGCCCTGAACTGCATCAATCGTTACCATGATCTTATTGTCTTTTAGAGTGATTTTTATCAGTAATACTATAATAATGGTAGTAATACTTGTATTATAAATAGAAGACTGCCAGTTTGAAATCTGGCAAACATTTAAACATTTCTATTACTATCCCCCCTCCCCCCCCCTAATAATCTCACTAGTTTTCCTTAAGGGTTGTTTTGTATAAAAAAAAAATCAGTCCCACATTTCATCATTCCCGCAGTCATTTGAAATTAAAGGGTTACATCTACTCTGGCTTTCCCCACTCTGAAGGGATCTGGATATACCACTGGATGTACCACTGGATGTATCACTAACATGATGTACCACTGGAGAAGATACTCAGAAAAATAGTCCATTTAAAAAAGAATTTCCTGAGTTTTGACCCAGCAACCTTCTATTCTCAGGACATATGTTACAATCACTGCACATTGTAATGTTACTCATAAAAATAGCTATAAAACCAACACTTCAGTAGGAAAAGCATTATTTTAAAATTGGATATATTACATGTGCATTTTGAATTTTAATTCTGAGTGTTTGTCCTCACCCCACAATATACCCAAAGGTTCTTTTCAAAAGGCAACTGGACTTTCTTAGTTTTTTCCTTGAAAACATTTCCCTTCTCATCCAAGAAGCTTCTTCGGTTCTTCAGAAACATTTTCAACGAAAAAAAAACCTAAGGAAGTCCAGTTGCCTTTTGAAAAGCACCTTTGGGACAACCATGGCCTGGATGATTGAGAATCTCCATAGACACTCTCCCCCTCCCATAAGACTCATCCCTATCAAGGGAAGTAATTGGGATTTTTCCTGGAACAGAAATGAGGAGGGGGCAGCAGCAGCTGAGCCATTGTCCAATGGGAGGATGTGGTAGCAACAGCCAATTGACAAAGTGTACTTCACAAGCAGAATGTCCCCTGAGCTACCCCACAGGTGCCCATGTACAATTAAGTGAAATCTGGAAAGCTGCTGGTAGTATATGGTATATAATCCTAGGCTGAATGACTTAATGCTCTATTTCAGTTTACAGCAGAATCTTATATGCCACATAGAGCCAATATCACAAACTCACTCATCACTTACTTCCAACAAGTTCATTGAACTACTTTGGATTGTCCCTTTCCTGAAGGCCAGCAATATTTAATAACCATAGCCTTATTTTTTTAATATTTTAAAAAGTCCTATTATTGTACTAGTTATTTTAGGTATTGCTTATTTTTATATTCATTTTATTGCCCTATGTTCTGTATATAATATAGCCTGCCCTGAGATCCTGAGGATAATGGCCAGATCAAACATATTTACATTAATAAATATTTATCTTGCTGCTACTTTAAACGAAGTAGGATGATCAGCAAACCATGATTCCAAATATTTTGTGTGAGAAACACTATTCAAATTTGCATTCAAGAACAAAGCCTTGAGCAAGATACTATCTATATATGCTATCATAGGGTGTAACCAATATAATTATAATTATTATAACCCACTGCTGTTTGCTCTGTTCAAATCTATATGACCAAGTATACTATCAGAAATTATTTCCTTAGCCTGGATCTAAATACACAATTACACATAAATTATTTCTCCTTCCATTTAGATGAGACCTTGGGAGTTCTACTAATTATGCTTGGAGTATATTCCTATTAATTTCTAACAAGAAGATTTATATTAGTAGCAGTGATGAGAAGGGCTTTAATACACCTAAAATTCACATTCCATTGGTGGCAAGAATTAACTACAACATTACATTCATAGTCATTAGGACTGCCTGCAAAAACATAACATTAAATTTCTGCTAACAACAACAAAAAGTAATCAGATGTGGGCTCCTGATAATAATAGCCTCACTGTTTGAAACCCATTGTTGTTTGTTTTCCAACTACATTGACAAGCCAACATATTACCAACTACTCTTATAGTATTAAATCCTTCAGAACTACCCCAGATTTCCAAAATGAGTGTATAGAATTATAAGAAGTCACATAGGCCATTCTGTCACACACACCCAGCTCAAAAATAGTTCCTGACTTAAGTTTTCACACAAATAGTCCGAAAAGAGGAAAAAATATAAAATATAAAAACTGCAACCTACAAGGAAAAATTTTGTGCATAATAATTAACATTTTTGAAGTGGGGAGGAGGGGAATACCTACAATTCCCGTCAGTTTTAGCAAGAAGAAAAGTTTCCACTAGTCTGTTATTGCAATATAGCTTCATGCATGAGTGCAGATCAGCCTTCTGTCAAAATAATAAAAATGCATTTCCGCAAAAAGCCCCCTAGTCTTTCGCATTCAAGGATCAGCCGCAACTATCCCTCTCCTCCTTCCACCCTTCATGGCAGTAGCAGAAGCGAAGCCATTCACCACTGCTGCCAGTTACCTTGCTCAGAGTCCAGGTAATGTCCGGCGCGACAAAGCGTTGTTGTTGGGGTCCCCCATGGACAGCTGTCAACAGCTGGAGAGCACCGACGGTCAGCCAGAGCGCCAAAGCCTGCATTTTCTCGGATCAATCCGGCTAAAATCGGGAAGAATGCAGCTCAAAGGCGCAGAGTGAGATCTAGCTCTCGGTAGATCGCTTTAAGAAAGCTCCAGGAAGCAAAAAGATGCAAGCTCAGCTTTTCTGGGAGGAAAACTTCCCAAGAGTCCAGAGCCCACCAAAGCCTCAGAGGTTTTTTTTTTTTTTTTACTGGCCTCTTATCCTCTCCCCCTGCCTCAGGGATGCCTGCGAACCCTCCTCCTTCCTCCACCTGATCTCTTGACGGAGAAAACGTGATTTATTTCGCAAGCTCTGAGACCGGAAAGGGATCTCTCTTCATGCTCCCATGCGAGGGAAGGGGATCTGACCTCTGCTGGTACGGAAGTTGTATCGCCCAGGCAATTCGGGTGCGGTAACTTTACAGTAGCGGCCAAAATTGCGAAAACCTTTTGGGAAAAGTGCATTTTCTAAAACTAGCTAATAACACCACTTTTTTTTTGAGTAGTACATAAAATTATTTATCAATGGAAAGATAATTTAATCAAGAATGTAATGCAGGGGTGAAATCCAGCAGGTTCTGACAGGTTCTGGAGAACCGGTAGTGGAAATTTTGAGTAGTTTGGAGAACCAGCAAATACCACCTCTGGCTGGCCCCAGAGTGGGGTGGGAATGGATATTTTGCAATATCCTTCCCCCAGGAGTGGGGAGGGAATGGAGATTTTGCAGTATCCTTTCCCTGGCATGCCCACCAAGCCATACTACGGCCACAAAGCCACACCCACAGAACCGGTAGTAAAAAAATTTGGATTTCACCACTGATGTCATGCAATAACTTTTATGAAGGATTTGCTATTAGAATACCAGTTACAGTATGTGAAACATAGAAAAAAACAAGATACACAAAAATTATCACATCAGTTAATACTTAGTTGGGTAACCTTTAGCACAAATTACGGTCTTACAATGTCTTCCCATGGAGTCAACCAAGTCTTTTAGTTATGCAGCTGTTATAATGTGAAACCAAGATTGGTTGGATGATTGCTTCTATTAACTGGGTTTTATTGCTGGGTCACTTCTGACTAACAAGTTTCTTTAGTCAGCTCCATAGATTTTCAATTGGGCTATGATCTGGTCTATTCCCAGGCCATTCCAACAGTGGAATATGATTGAAACTCCCCCCAAAAAAGTGGTGTTATTAGCCATCAAATCTCAAAAATACACTTTTCCACAATTTTGGTCACTACTATACAAAATGATTTAGTTCTACTTTTTAAAAAAATGCTTCATTGAAGGGGGAGGGGGAGGGAAAACTCATTGGAATCTCATTTTCTCTTAATCTCAGATTTTTTTTGTTTCTACTCCCATTTACATATCGCCAATTGTTCCCCATAAAAGCCAACATGGAGACTCCATTGAAAATCATTCATTTATTCAGAACTTAAGGTGTAAGTTTAAGGTTAATAAATTTACCCGTAGTGGCTCTGTGAATAGGCCCATGTATTTTTCTTGCAGCATTAGAGAGGAGTGGTTGTTTGCCATTATCTTCTAGAGTATGGCTGTGACTTTTGAGCCAAGCCAACAGTTTTGTAATTTCATCCAAATTATCAATCAACCAGTTCTTTTTCTGCACTTAACTTGAAGGTCAGCCAAGTATTCCCACCCTCAGGAAAGTCTATTTTCCGAGGTGAGAATCATCTCTGAACTGTTGACGTTTCCATTGGAAGGATGCTGAGGTCTTATCAATGCAAGATCCTTGGGGAGAATTCTATATTTCCCACTTTTACATATTTTTTATTGGGAAGTAAAGTGATGGAGCTCACAATGGTGTAGAAAGTTAGCACCTAGCCTCCTCCTAGAATAATAAAATATTTTGAGGAATATTAAAAAAAAAAGTAGAATATATTTCCCTGGATGAGAAAGGGAGAAACATGTTTTTAATATATTTATCTATTTAAATTTGTCAAAAACAAAAACAAGAATAAGAGAATAAAAATACAACAACAGGGATGATAGGCATATTAGTGCACTTATGCACGTCCCCTCTACTGACCACTTAAGTATGAAGTAAAGTCTACAGAAGTCAATTTGTGACTGAAACACTGAAAATTTGTAGCTGAGACAATTGAATCAGGTAGGGCATTTCAGACTTTGACAACTCTATTACAGAAATCATATTTTTTACAGTCAAGTTAGTACGATTTACATCGTGTTTAGTCAAGTTAGTACGATTTACAGTACAGTTAGAACAATTTACATTGAGTTTAAAGCGGTTGTTCGCTCGCGTATTATTGCGATTAAAACAGAAAAAGTAATTTACAGGTAAAACATTACTACGTATAATTTTGTATGCAATACCTAGGTCTCACTGCAAGTGACGCAGTTCTAGGTTATCCAAACCAAGAATTTTGAGCCTAGTAGCATAAGGAATTCTACTGAATACAGAAGAGTGCAAGACTTTTCTCGTAAAGTACTTCTGAACCCGCTCAATTGTACTGATGTCAGATATATGGTGAGGATTCCAAACAGTTTAACAATACTCTAAAATTGGTTGAGCATAAGTTTTATAAACTCTAATTATCAATACAATGTTTCCAGAAAAAAAGCTTCACAAAATTAAGTTTACAACTCTTAATGCTTTTTTAGCAATGATGTTACTGTGAGTTTTGGAGCATAAATTGTCAGAGATAATAAGCATACCTAGGTCCTTAATAAAGTGAGGGTCACCTGCTAGATGAATGCCACCTAGCTTATACTTGACATTCTGATTATGTAAGACAGAGCATTTATTAATCGAAACTTGAAGTTGCCAAATAAATTACCATTCAGACACATAGTCAATATCACTTTGCAAAACAACAGAATTATCTGAATAATTGAATGATTTTACGTCATCGGCAAAAAGAACGCAATTGCTTTTAAGCTGATCACATAAATCATTGATATACAGCAAAAAAAGTGTGGGACCTAAAACGCTGCCTTGTGGAATACCACTGTTAACTGATGCAGGATTAGACAGTGAGTTCCCTGTTTTGACTTTCTGCAGTCTATTAGACAGGAAAGCAGCAATCCACTTGTGCAAAGGTCCAGAAATGCCGTTAGAGTTTAATTTCAACAGCACTTTATCATGTACTACTGTATCATTTTAAAGACAAAGAGCAGCTCCCTGCAGCTCCCTGCCCCCAGCAGATATTTGATGCCCATTGAGAAAGACTGGGCCAGCCTATCTACAAAACAAAGGCCTCCAGCTCCAGGGTGATGGGATTAAGACATGACCCTCCAGGACATAATAGGATTATCTGTCAGCAGAGCTCACCACATGGCACAACCAAGCCCCTATTTTACATCAGCCCAAGGTTCAACCAAACTTGACTTCAAGACAAACATGACCCCACATGGCCCGATGGGAGTCTGACAGTAACCAATAGAATACATGCTCTTGGCACAGGAACAGGAAGCTCAAGTTCCAAGCCCAAGAGAGAGTATAAATACCTCTCACTCTCCACTCCATGTGGTCAGCTACCCAGAATCACATGTGCTTGGTGGTTCTGCTTCACCATTAAACCATCTGTCCAGTCAGACTCCATGTTTCCAGTCTTTCTCCCCACTTGGAACTGAACCCAGATGGACATTTCTTCCAACAATAGGTAAAGATTGGAAAAGGATTACAAGCAAGTAACAATACCACCTGATTCCTTGTAAACACTCCTGAATCAGACTATGCAAGGCATCTGCTGTTACACTGTACAGACAGTGAAGCCCACAGAAAACATTCTCCATTCATTTATTTTCTTAGTAAGTCCCTGCAGTTTTCTTGGCAAGATTTTTGGAAGTAGTTTGTCACTGCCTGCTTACTAGGGATGGGAGAGCAGGATTGACCCAATGTCACCCACTTTAGCTTGTGTAAATAAAGTAACAAGACACTAGGTAAATAATAGTTCAGACAATTTCTGTTTATAGGTAGCCGTTGTCCACCATCCACAATTGGGACTGGAAAATCTGTTGCTAAGTGACATAATCATTAGGTAAAATGCCACATGACTGTGCCAGATTTACAATGTCAGTTCTGTGCGATCAAATTGCCACATGTTCTTAAGTGAGGATGTCATGTGACTATGAGTTGCAACTTCCTGCTGGCTTCCCCATTGACTTTACTTATTACCAGCACATGATCCCGTGGAGGTTGTGATGGCCACAAGTTCAAGGATTTTTTTTAGCACTGCTATAACTTTGGTCACTAAATGAGGCAATCAGTTATTACTTATAAGTAATTACCTTACTTAAAAGATATGGTTTGTACATGAGACTGCACAAACCATACCTACCGGCTGGGTTCTTTTATTGAACTAAATAGCAGTTCATTTCATCATGGGCTATTAAATAAATCATAACTAGCAGGGCTCACCATCTAAGTCATATTATACTAGCCATGTCTATCTATCCAGTCAAAATTCATCCAGTGAACAAATACAAATAATTATGCAACTGCACAGTGCCCAGGAAGTTTCAGAACTTACTTGGCATTCTTCCTCAGGGCCCTTGCATTTCACCAAAGAGTTGGATGCAACTTAAATAAAACATATATTTATAATGTTTTATGAGAGTGTAAATCTCTGAAAAAAGCAACCTGAACTGCATCTTTTAGCTATGTAAAACTCCTAGATTCAGCATTCCATATCTGATGGAACCAGTTAAAAGACAACTCCTCTGAAATACTGGCCTGAACTGGATCTTTCATCTGTGTAAAAGTCCTAAGCTCAGCATTCCATATTTGATGGCTTTGGAACTTGTTAAACTGCAATTCCTGTCACCCTAGTACAGCAGTGTGTCTCACAAACATCCATGGCATTTGATTCAAGTGTAAAGGTGTGTGACCCAGTTTTCATTTGCCTCACCTTCTCTGCAGACACTACAACTCTCTTGTCTTCCATACAGGAAAGCTGAGAGAGAGATTGGGCCACCACTGGGCCCAGTTGGCTACTATGTAAATTCATGGATCTGCCAAACTGAATACTGCAGCCAAAACCTATCTAAAAGATCTGGCAGGGTTGCATTTTTCTGCCAGATTGATTCTACTCTATCTAATGGACAATCTGCTTGAGCACAAAATGATGACCACACAGAGAACTATTTCCTACCAATATTTTATTTTTATTAGATTTGCATCCCACTCTTTCTGTGACAACTCAAGGTACCTTATCCAGAGATCAGCTTGAAGCTACTCCCTCAACGACATGTTGGAGCTGAGAGTCAACCATCGCCCCACAGTCATCCAACAACTTTCACATGAAGCGCAAAGGCCATGATCAGTACTTGGAAGCTCAGATTTAGTGCTCTTTCAGACCATGTTCAGACAATAGGAGATCAAGCTTGGGCAGATTTCTAAAGCCACATTCTCTAGGAAAAGCACAAGTACAGAATATTAGTGGCAGATAACTGAACCCATATTTTCCTACTTTCCAGGACTGCTTTGTAAATCTTTCCTGGCAAAAGAATGACAATGGAAGAGTTCTCCAAGCTACACTTGAGATGTAAAACACGATATTATGTCCTTTTCATTGGCTCAGCTCCATCTTGCATTCTTTGGTAGTCATGTTGGAGATCCTAGGCTGAATCCAAGGTTAAAATGGCTGCATCCATCCAAATTTTCTTTAGAACACTGTTTCTCAACCTCAGCAACTTTCAAATGTGTGTACTTTAACTCCCAGAATTCCCCAGCTAGCCGTCCTAGCTAGCAAATTCTGGGAGTTGAAGTCCACACATCTAAGAGTTGCTGAGATTGAGAAACATTGTTTTAGAGTATTTTTCCAACAAAATACTTATACTTCATACTTAAGTAATTAATGGATTATATATCCATCCATATTTGTATTTCTAGTCATCATTACTATGATGGTTAAGGAATGTCTTCATAAGTGAGATAACAATATTAATAAAAATATTAGCAGTTTATAATTTTTTGATGCCTGCAATGGAAAATACACTCCTTTCTGGATACATAACTTATAATTTGCATAAGGGTCTGTTACACTTTAAGTGGATGGTTATAAGGCTCCCGGAAACAGCACTAATGTTGGCTGCAACTAAAATTGAAAAAATAGAAATATAAAAATATCTAAAGTATTGATAAATACTTCATATATTTATAAAAGGGTGTTTTTAAAATCCTAGCATGAGAAAGAAAGCACAATTACAAATATCAACATTCCTAAAAATAATTTCCCCAAATATTACCAAGAATGGCAGAGAAAATATAATGACTTTTTAAAAAATTAAATAAGATTAAATAATACCTGCATAGTAATGAAGCTATTTTAGGGCAGTCAGAAGGGTTCCCCAACCCATTCCATCAAATTGCAAGAAATTAGTGAAAAGGCAATGGAGTCAGTTTTCTTTACTAATGGAGTATTCTTATGTCCAAAAATCCAACATTCTTGAAACTGATTGTGTCCTCTGTTCAGTTAAAGAAACATTGCTTCACCACAATCCCCCCCAATAATGAGAAAATGGAGGTGGAAAAATAAGGATTTATTTAAAAGGTCTATATATTTGAAGGTAATATCCTATGAATGTTAGCGTTTGCAGATGACAGTTGCACCTATTCTGCAGGAGCTCCCAGAAAGCATGACCTGTGACAGTGCACATGGGGAGCTTATGAGAGGTGGGCTGATGATGAAGTAGCTAATTTGAGGGTCTTTTGAGTAGAAGGTTAGTCTTTACTTCGTGCCAAGCCTAGGCACTATCATCAAGTACCACTGTTCAGGGATAGCCAGGGTAGCCTAGATTGGGGAGCGGGGAAAATAGACAATTGTTCCTCTTTTGTTCAGAGGTTTGTTTAACACCCCAACAAAGTCAAGTTAGACATTTTCTGAATTTTTGACATGCCAAGCCCCAAAGGTTTGCCATCACTGCTTTAAAAATGCCTACCAGGGACTAAAAACAACTCACTGAAAATTGCCCAGGGTTGTATGAGAGAATTAAATTTTGAATTATCAAAATCTTTTCACCTCTGTTTCATATCAAAAGGAGGGAAAATATGTTGCTAGCACTTTGTATCCAAGAGTAAATTGCCTGGAGGGAAAAACCCACACACTGGAGGCTTTCCTTTGGATTAGCGCCCCCCCCCCAGGTACTGCAGAGAAGGGGGAAAACAGGATTTTTTCTCATTTTTTCTCCATTTCTGTTTGCCTGAGTTACTTTATTTGTAGAATACCAACACACATTTTTACAATGCAAAATTTACAATGCAAAATGACTCAAAGGAATCTCAGATGGGGCTCTAAAGTATTATTAGCAGGGTGGTGTCCCTTTGACTAATTGTATGCAAAAATGTCTTAGCTGCTACAAGTAAGGAGTACCTGTGAATCTGGCAAACCACTTCTCCTATTTATGTCCTGAGATCAAAATGTTTTCTCAGCTTAAACCAGAGAGCAAGCTGGAGATCCTACCAAAAGGAAAATAGATTGCCTATAAACTTGGCATACCATCATTGTGGTCATTCCCCCCCCCCCAGTTAGTTGAGTCAAAAATGAATTAGCCCAGCTGTTAAACACAGACAACAGGGGAACAAAAACTATGTGCTGGTATATTCTCCTTTAAGAGTATTGGGTTTGAGCTGTACATATTTGCGTTATAGAAGAGATGTAGTCTGGTGGAAAATCCTTTTGTAAGAATAAAATACAGCTAAATCTATTGCAAAAACCGTCTTACAAAATCTGTCACTCACTTCTGGGGGGAAAAGGGAATAGCTTGGGGTTTTTTTGTGTTTTTGTTTTTGTTTGTTTGTTTTTTTGGTTTGATTTATATGCCGCCCTTCTCCAGAGACTCAGGGCGGCTTACAATGCGTTAAGCAATAGCCTTCATACTTTTGTATATTTATACAAAGTCAGCTTATTGCCCCCACAGTCCGGGTCCTCATTTTACCTACCTTAGAAAGGATGGAAAGTTGAGTCAACCTTGAACCTGGTGAGATTTGAACTTGCAGTAATTGCAGGCAGCTGATGTTAATAACAGTGCTTTAGTCTGCTGCGCCACCAGGGCTCTTGTAAGAGGCTTTTCTTCAAACTTCACCAAAGCTCCAGTATTTAAAAAAAATACTGTTCCCTGGGTGAACTTTTCTCTGCCTTCACATGTCTGAATATCTAACAACTTTAAAACAATAACATGTTAGCTATATTTTTTTGTAAATCACTTTGGGATGCAGTTGAATAGAAAGAGGTTTAGAACTAAGTAAATGAAATATACAGTTGGTTTTGATCAGCATACAGCTTTTGACCACCAGCACCCCTCCAGATGAACACTTAGGAGAAGCCACCACTGATTTGATAAATCTGGGGATGGAAATTACAGCTGGCCCTGGGACTGTGAAAACCAAAAAGGTTGTCTGGCACAGCTTCACAGTACTCTGAGGATGTTTTCAGTTTTGTAGACCGCAAGCTTGCAGAGTTAATTGTACCATAGCAAACAGTGTCACGTAAGATTAATCTTTCTCATAAAATAAAAGCCACACACCAAAATACTTGCTGGTATGTGTGTGTATGTGTGTGTGTGTTTGTTTGTTTGTTTGTTTGTTTGGATTTTTTAAAATCCTGCCTTTATTATTTTATAAATAGCTCAAGCATCAATACATGCAATACTCCTTCCTCTTCTTTTGTTCAAAATAACAATCCTGTGAAGTGAGTTGTGCTTAGAAGAAAGTGGACTTTCATGTCTACAGTAGCACTAGAGCTTACAGTCATCTGGTTTCAAGCCCAATGCCTTAACTACTAGACCAAGCTAGTTCTCATATTTAACAAAGTTAATATCTAGCATCTAGCCAAAGGATGGGTTCTACTTACGTTTACTACTGGTTCGCAATGGGGCCACGTGTGCGCGCGCTTCACATGTGCACTCTTCTGCGTATCGGGGTTGGTGGGCGGAGCCTCCCGCCGGTTTTACTACTGGTTCTATTGAACTGGTGCGAATCGGGCAGCCCACCAATGGTCTAGCCGCAATCCATTTAATAATGAAGATACTCTTTGAAATACTGTACATCTAGCTTTAAAAAGAGCTGCTAGCTTCTTGTGGTTGGTTATTCCTCTCAGCAATAGCAATAGCACTTAGACTTATATTCCGCTTTACAGCCCTCTCTAAGCGGTTTACAGAGTCAGCATATTGACCCCAACAATCTGGGTCCTCATTTTTACCGACCTTGAAGGTTTAGATGAGATAGGACAAAGTAAAGCTTACAATTATGATTAAACAAGAACAACAAGATTAGAAAGAAGAGAATGTGCCTCTGTTTGGGAATCAAAGTATTACCCAGAGTGCAACTTCCTTGCTGCTTAGAACTGCATTCATTGGCTGCACAAGAGGAAAGTTGTCCGGTAGGTCAAAAAGAGCCCCAGTGCTCTTGCCTATTTTTAGCAACCCTGCATTTGTAACCTCCTTATTTAGCTATCCACCGTAAGGAGAGGCCGAGTGTATGCGAGAGTTTGGAGGAGATTGTGACAAAAGATGTGTTCATGGAACATATTACTGCTTCACACCAGGCAGACAGTGACAACTGCTTCCGTTATCTTTTGCAAAGGATTAAGGGTAGTAATAAATAGTAACACTCCAACGTGACTTTCCCTTCCAGTTATCTACTGATCTGCTTCTGCTGAGTTGGTAGCAACAGGGGAGACGGTGTAAAATTTACCTTGTAAATCATCTAGAAGGCTTGATTTCCTGCTCCTTGTTAGCTCTGAGATACTTGTGTTGTGTGTGTGTGAGAGAGGGAGGGAGGGAGGGAGGGAGGGAGAGAGAGACAGACAGAGAGAGGGAGAGAGAGAGCGCTTTGTGTTAGTGTGTGTGTCTGCATGCGTGCATGGTTATCTTGGCTGGCTGGCCAAATCTTGTCATTATAATCATCAGAATTACCCAAAAGCAGAATGGGATTAATTGCCACCCTGACAAGAACAGACTATTAACTCAAAAATATTCAGTCGCTGCATCTGCTCACATGTTCCACAACTGCTTGCCATACTTGATACTGGCTGGCTTGATACAGCTCTTGGTTAGACTTGCGCAAAGCTATGGCTCGTTTCATCAGTTTATTGGAAAAGTCACCTACAGCCTGAGACCGCAAAATGCACAATGCTAACCACAATAGCTAAATTCACATAAGTCAAAATCAAATTTTATGGCCTAAGAGTGTAAGTCCCTAACTTTTGGGATTGAGTACATTTGGAGTATTTACCATAGTTCTGGACTCCTACAACATGGTTGCTAAGAGGTTACTCTAAATAGCTTTAGAGAAGTTATATCCAGCTATAAAATAATAAATTGCTTGTCATTCTTTTTATTCTCTCTCCTGTATGATCCCCTTCCCCTCCCCTTCATAACTGCTCTTTTTCCAGGGCTGATGGGCAATCCTCCAGGATAGTAAAGAGTTACAATGTAAGACAGGCAGCTATAGAAATCTAATAAATAAATAAATACTGAGCTGATGCCACATAACATTTCTGTTTTTTGAAGAATGCCTGCAGGATTTGTTGTGTACACTTCTTTAATTCTTCTTTTTTTCTTCTTTTTGCCTTGTCAGTAATTTTTGTTTTTGTTTTTGTTTTATTGTAATTTTTTGTTTAGTTTATGTGAAATATCTTTGAAATAAAGAAAAATCAGTAAAAAACTAAAAATTGCCTATAGGATTTGTTGGAGGTTTTGCATTGCAACATGTCAGCTTCCCATATTTAATGTAGAATATTTATCTTTTACCTTAAAGGCGGGTGGAACAAGGAGTCATGTGAACTCTGTGGGAGATGAAATTATAGGCAGGTAAGATTAAAACTGCATTCAGGGACTGAGGAGAAGCCTGTTTTGGATGACACTGCATTCTCCTGAAAAATTCATTCAGTTTCCGAGTGTCCCTTGATTTTCAGGGCCTGATGGATTTGCAGGTGGAAGCCATAGAGAGAAGCATACTTTCACCCTAACGGTAGCTCCTTGTAGTGTTATTGTTGTGTCCTGTCAGCCGCCAGCCCCTTCAGCAGCCGTATCAGATGAAGAGGAGGCATGGGAGTCAGGGTCAGCATCAACGCAACCTGAAAGCTCTGAGGGGGAAGAGGGAATGGTGCTGGCAGAGAGAGAGAGACAGAGGTGGAGCCTGAGCTGTTAGCCCTCAGATGGAGAGTCAACAGCCCCCAGGTCTTGAAGTGGCTGATGAGGAAGAGGAGGAACAGCTGGGTCCAGTGCCTGACATGCAGATGCGCAGAAGGCAGAGGAGAGGAGAGCAGTGGAAATCTGTGGGCCAGTCCTTGGGACAGAAGAGCCACCGCTGCTAGCGAAGCCCCACTCTAGCTCTGGGAATAAAACACAGGGGACGGAGATGAATAGATGTGGCAGACAACTATTCATCTCCCTGCCGGACAGACTTGTTAGCCTGCAGTAAGAGAAACATTTTGTCGGGCTGTTGGCGCTCCTAATAAAGGAATCATTGATTTAACTACAGAGGGTTTGTTGTGTTTGGGGAGCTGGGTCAGAACAGTTATGTTTAGTGCAAAGTCAAACTTGCAGCCCATGGGCCAGATGCATCACATGCTGGCCACGCCCACCACCGTTTTAGCGAAGGGGGGAAAGTCGCGATACATCACGTAACGAAAATGTGATGCAGCGAGTTTGACATCCCTGGTCTAGTAGGTCAAATGTAACTCTTCCAGAAGTCACTGGACCTGGCAACTTCTCCATGCCTTGCTTTCTCCTGGGCCTCAGGAAGTTTTTAAATAAATACCATAACGTCATATAACATAAATCTCCCATCTTGATTATTGCAAGTCCTGGGTGTGACTCTCCTTGAAAAGTGTCTGGGACAAAATGTAGCAGATAACCTTGTGCAAGGTAGAGGAATCACATGATGCCTGAACAGGAAGATTGACACTGGCTGCCAACTGATCACCAGATAGAATTTAAAGTGTTAGTGCTGACTTCTAAATAGCTTAAGGCTTGATCGTCTGAGGACAACCTCTCTTACTATGAACCAGTTACTTAAATCAGCAGGAGGGGCCCTTAGGAAAATGTCCCCACGGCCACAAAGATGTCCAATCCAGCATATTGAAGAGGAACTTGTCTTGGGTTTTTTTTTTTTTTGTAAACAAATTTTATTAGGATTTTTCTTTCATCATACATATTTTATGAACAGAGTATTCTCTGTTCACATTTTATACATCTTATACATAATAATCTATTCTAATCTTTCCATTTTTTCCATATTCATCTCTTTTATATAATCCTTTATCACAAATTAATCATTTTCCACCTCACTTATTATTTCAGCTTCTGCCATGCTGTTCTCTTTTCAAATCCATTTTACATCACATCTCTATTTCCAATTTCAGCCATAATATTCTCTTTCCATATTTTCTTTATCTTATCTTATTTTCTTCTAGAGAGGAACTTGTCGTGTGTAAGTCACAAGCTATGGAACTTTCTTCCAAAAAGGTACTTTTTGACCATCGCTTTCCTGATACTTAAAAAAGTGGCAATTTGTTTTGTAAACTTTAGTTACCCCGAGTTTATTTTCATGTTTTACAATTTGCATTTTGCTTATACATTATGCTAACTCTATAAGCAGAAAAACAGGCTACATATTTAATCAGGAGAATGGGGATGTTCACCCAGCCCGAGAACTTTTTTGCAATGAATAATAATGCATGAAGAAAGAGGCACATGTCTGAAATCAATGCAGTGAATCAGTTCAGCGAATCAATTAATACGAATATGTTTTCA
Source organism: Pantherophis guttatus (assembly GCF_059756535.1). NCBI lineage: Eukaryota > Metazoa > Chordata > Lepidosauria > Squamata > Colubridae > Pantherophis > Pantherophis guttatus. The sequence continues at coordinate 198,542,934 of NC_142064.1, read as the reverse complement.
TATTCTCAGGGATTATAATGTACATTAACTATTTGAAATCCTTACATCAAGAAGTATTACCAGTATTTTATATTTTTACACTGATGTTTCAAGTAAACAAGTTATTATAGCCCATCTTTCCAAAAAAAAAAAAAAAAAAAGCAAAAAGTTGAAATACAATTAAAATGTGCACAGAAATGCTGAACTGGTCCTCAATTTACAACCATTTGTTTAATGACCGTTCAAAGGAACAACAATGTCAAAACAAGCGATATAACTATTTTTCATAAAAACCGTTACAGAATTCCTATGGTCACATAATCGAATTTCAGGTGCTTGGCATCTAGCACATATTTATGACAGTTGCTGTGTCACGGGTCACGTGATCCAGTGGTGAAATCCAAATTTTTTTACTACTGGTTCTGTGGGCGTGGCTTGATGGGTGTGGTGTGGCTTGGTGGGTGTGGCAGGGGAAGGATATTGCAAAACCTCCATTCCCACCCACTCTGGGGACAGCCAGAAGTGGTATTTGCTGGTTCTCCGAACTACTCAAAATTTCTGCTACCATTTCTCCAAAACCTGTCAGAACCTGCTGAATTTCACCCCTGACATGATCCCCTTTTGTGACCTTCTGACAAGCAAAGTCAACGGGGAAGCCAGATTCACTTAACAACTGTGTTATTAACTGAACAACTGCATTGATTCCCATAACAAGTGTGGCAAGAAAGCAGAGGTGAAATGTAAAATTTGTTACTACCGGTTCTGTGGGTGTGGCTTGGTGGGTAGGTGGGTAATGTGACTGGGTGGGCATGGTCAACTTTTTTTGTTTGTTTGTTTTTACTTTTCAAAGCATTTTTTCTATAACCTCTTCAGCTGAAGAGGTTGTAAAAAAAATGCTTTTAAAAGCCTCTGACGATCAGGCAACTCAGCTGGGATCGTCAGAGCCTTTTAAAAGCATTTTTTCTACAACCTCTTCAGCTTTTAAAGCTGCTTTTAAAAGGCTCTGACGATCCCAGCTGAGCCACGTTATCATCAGAGGCTTTTTTTTTTACCTTTAAAAGCATTTTTTCGGCCAAAGAGGTTGTAGAAAAATTGCTTTTAAAAGTAAAAAAAAAAAAAAACCTCTGATGATCTTGCAGCTCAGCTGGGCATTGGGGGGGGGTGGGCAGAGATTTTTGCTACCGGTTCTCTGAACCACCTGCCGCCATCGCTATCGGATCAGGCAATCTGGTCCAAACCGGGAGCATTTCACCCCTGCAAGAAAGGTCATAAACTCACTTAACAAAGGTCTCGTTTAACAACAGAAATTTTGGGTTCAGTTGGGGCAACATGTACCCAAGTGCAAAAGCAAACAACTTGTGAAAACCATGGTCCGATTGAAGGAGCAGATCTTAATTCTTCTGATTATGATAACAGAACACACCTTCTATCTCGGTGTTGCTCAACCCTTGGCAACTTTTTCAATTCTCAGAAATTCTGGGAATTGAGGTCCACCCCTCTTAAAATTCCAAGGTTGAGAAATCCTATTCTATGAGAAGGAATTCCTAGCTTAGGTGTGACCGGATGGATGGGTGGGTGGATGGATGCAAAACTCTAATCAGCATAATAATCTGGAATTTAGCTATGAGGTTAACTTTACTATCTGCTCTTCAATATAGTACAAGTAGTCCTTGACTTACAACAGTTCATTTAGTGACTATTCAAAGTTACAACAGCACTGAAAAAAGTAACTTCTGAGCATTTTTCACAGTTACAACCTTTGCAGCATCCCCATGATCAAAATTCAGATGCTTGGCAACTGGTTCATACTTACGACCGTTGCTGTGTCCCAAGGTCATGGGATCCCCTTTTGCCACCTTCTGACAAACAAAATCAATGGGCAGGGCAGATTCACTTAACAACCAGGTTACTAACTTAACAACTGCAGTGATTCGCTTAACAACGTGGCAAGAAAGGTCGTAAAATGGGGCAAAACTCACTTGACAAATGTGCCACCACTGATGATGACACTGATGATGACATCTGGGGTGGTGGGCGGGGCTTCCCGCTGGTTTTACTACCGGTTCTTGCAAACCGGTCCGAACCGCGGGCAACCCACCACTGGGCACAGCTCACTTAACAATTGTCTTGCTTAGCAACTGAAATTTTGGGCTCCGTTGTGGTTGTAAGTCAAGGGCCTGTATTGGTACATGGTAGAACTTCTCTATACTTCCAAAAAAAATGCTGCATTTCAAAGGAACTCTAGAAAATTGGGGTCTGGAAAAAATACTCTCGTATAACTTTTGACATCATACATCCATTGAAATGTTCTCCATACACTGGTGAAGATCCCCCTGAGATATGCAGTCAGATTGTCTGGTGTATGGCTCGATAAAATTGTGACATTGAAATGCACCAAGGACAACTTATGGATGTAATTTATGAAGTTTCTCCTGATCTGAATGCCATGTAGTCATGGTAGCTAACCAATTATTAAACCATTTATCATTTAACAAGTAGTTAAAAAAAGTCTCCATCACTTAAACTCTTATATTGACAAGGCAGGTGCCTGCTCTTGAAAATAACATTTCAAGTGCCCACTTCCTGTTTCCTGTTTTATTCATTTTGACTTAGGCAGTTTGTGAAATAGAGATCCAAAGATTACAGTTACACACAGTTTCTGTTCCTGCAATTTCAGTCTATATCTTGCAATTCATTTAATGGTTTCTTCTACTATTATTATTAAATCAAAAAATAAGAACGTGGGACGCTGCTCTGGTGGTTTGTCATCTATCTTCTTTCAAATGGCTGGGGAGCTACCAATGAGCACTGAGCTCCTGTAACTTGAATTACCTAGTAGAAGAAGGAAATTCTGCAGATGTTACGAGTTGGACATGCTACACCTGCTGAACTTGCTTTTCCGTACAACTGCTGAAGGCATTTTTTCCACTCCTCTTTTTTCCATCCACTGATTTATTGAAATTCCCTTTTGTTGTGGTCAGTTCCTGCTCCTGCTGCCATTAGTCTTTTCCTCATTCTTCTTTGCAGAAAAGAAGCAATTACATGTTCACCTTTGGAAATAAAATAAAATTCCTGAAAAGAAGCAGGATTCGGCAAATCAAACCACCTCCGATTTCACAGGTTCAGGCACACCATCAAGAAGGACTGCCTCTCAGCTCTTTCACCACCAACTCTTCTTGTCACTGCGTTTTTGTATTTACCAGCCGAGCTCATTATTTCTGGACTGTCAGACTTTCCGTAGCTTGCCAAAATTTCTTATCAGTAACTGATACTACGCATGTCCGCATTCTTTCACATTGCTTCTCACTCTTTCCTTTGTTCTCTTGCCAGAAAGGTCCGGCTGAGAAATAGCCGGCACGAACTTTTGCAAAAATGTAACAATTAATTTTCTTAGTTAGTGAGGTGTTTTATTTTCTTTATAACAAATAAATGAGTTTTCTTAGAAGAAATATCTTCGGGTTTTGTTTTCTTAAAGTTTACTTGCAAGGAAAGGTCTCGATCCTCCCCTCGTAATCAGGTGCGATTATCCCAAAAGCAGAATGGGATTAATCAACGCCCTGACACTTCTGGTGGTCGAATTCTAAGCAACTCTTCCTTTGTATTTATTAAACTTATATCCATCCTCTCATTTAGGACTTCAAAATATAATATTTCCACCTTCTGTATTTCCCCATAGCAACCACATTCACAGAAAGAGCAGTGGAAGATTGGAACCAACTTCCAGCAGAGGTAGTGAGTCAATCATCAGTAACTGAATTTAAACATGCTTGGGATAACAGAATAACAGAGCTGGAAGGAACCTTGAGGTCTTCAACTCCCTGCTCAAGCAGGAGACCCTATACCTGTGATGACGAACCTATGGCACGCGTGCCAGAAGTGGCACACAGCGCCCTCTCTGATGGCACACAAGCCGTCGCCCCAGTTCAGTTTTGCTGCACATGCGCGCTTGCCTTCCGATGGCCAGCTGGTCTTCGGGTCTGCACAGGGGGCCAGGCACATGTTCAGGGGCCATGCATGCATTGCATTTTTGGGGTTTGGGCACATGCGTGCACATTCTCATTCGCACATGCGTGCCTTGGGTACTCGGTCCGGAAAAGGTTAGCCATCACTGCCCTATACCATTCCAGACAAGTGGCTGTCTAGGCTCTTCTTAAAAGCCTCCAGTGATGGAATTTCTCACAATTTCTTCACCCACAATTTCTGAAGGCAAGCTGTTCCACCGGTTAATTGTCCTCACTATCAGGAAATTTCTCCTTAGTTTTAGGTTGGTTTTCTCCTTGATTAGTTTCCATCCATTTCTTCTTGTTTTGCCTTCTAGAGCTTTGGAGAAAAGGTTGAACCCCTCTTCTTTGTGGCAGCCCCTTAGATATTGGAACACTGCTATCATGTCACCCCTAGTCCTTCTTTTCACTAGACTAGACATCCCCAATTCCTGCAATTGTTCTTCATATGTTTTAGCCTCCAGTCCCCTAATCATCTTTGTTGCTCTTCTCTGCACTCTTTCCAGAGTCTTAACAACTTTTTTATATTGTGGTGACCAAAACTGGATGCACTAATCCAAGTATGGTCTTATCAAAGCATTATATAGTGGTACTAACACTTCACATGTTAATTGGGAGTGTTTATCCTAATTGAATAAACATATATCCACCATCTGATAAAAATTTTAAAAAATTAAAATAAAGAAATAGTAATTTTTAAAAAATAAATAAATAGATAAATATATAAAATATATATGAAAATAAAACAAAAACAAATCAAATCAAATAATGATCAATGGATCATTAGGTCTTTTTCTGCTGTCAGTTTTCTATGTTTCTACAGTAGCTTGAGCTACCCGAGAACTCCATAGCTGAGGGTGGACTAGAATTTCAGTATTCCCATTCTACACTTCCATTACTAGACCACACTGGCACAGTGGACCGAATGCATAGACCAGGTAGCACTGAATGGAGATAGTATTAAAGTTAGAGGGGAATAATTTGTTATAAATCAGATTAAATTGCACTTCCACTTTTATCCACCAGGAGGGGTATCCTTTTCCACAGGGTTCTTCTGATTCCACATTACTAGTGAGCAGCTGTTCAACTGCTTTAGCTCATCCCTGTGGCATCTTTTGCCACATAGTTCAGGAAGGGACCAGGCACCTTTGCACTAACTTTGCCTACTCCATTACGGTACAGAAGCAAGAATAACTTTGTTAAGGGGCCATCATTGCTCCCAATCACTAAAGCTTTCTTAGACTGCATTCAATTCCCAAAAACCGAATAATCCAAAGTTAGCTGAGCCAACTGTTGCCCTTTGTCTTCTTCAGTTTGTACCTGGTCTCCTTTCACTTTCAGCAAGAGATTCATGCCTTCCTCACTTTCCTGCCAATTCAAACAGCCTTAGAGATACTTTAATTTCTTCTATTCCGACATTTCTCACGAAAATCTTCAGCATTTAATTCAAATAGACGGATGCTCCAATTCTGAACCATTTGATTGCTCCATAACAATAGCATTCTTACAGAAGCTATGGCAAAACAACTTTAAAAAAAAATAACAAAAGATAAATTGTGTAGGTACATAGATCCTGTTTATTTTCAATAGAATCATGAAAACGGGCAAGCAGATTGAAATCTCTCTCTCTCTCTCTCTCTCTCTCTCTCCCTCCCTCCCTCCCTCCCTCCCTCCCTCCCTCCCTCCCTCCCTTTCTCTCATATCAAAATAAACTCTAAATATAAGGTAATACCTCCAGATAATTCAAAGATCCCTTAAATGCAGATAATTTAACAGTTTCCTTTTTTGTAGCAACAAGCAACTGCTTTGTACCTCTCACTGGGATTCTTCTCTATCCTTCTTCTTCTTTTTTTTTTTTTATTGAAAAGTTTTACAAAAGAAAAATACAAAAATTTCCCCCCCATGTTCCCCCCACCCTCTTCTCTATCCTTCTTGATGAGGGAAGTTCCTTAAGGGGTGAAATCTTATCTTGCCTGCCCCCCCTTTAAATGGCAACAACTTACAAACAAAGCTCCTGTAATTGAAGTCAGTAACCACAACACTGCCTGCTCCAGAACACCCGCCCTCTCAACCTCTGACGTGATGATCGTATTACAGGGAATACTAGGCTGGGCTGAGAGGAGAGGACCACAGTGTTGGGGGACCACAGCCACAAGGGTGGGCCTGGGCAGTGTGGTTAAGCCCAACAAACCCACAAGTCCGTATCCAGTGCTCTGGATTTGAATATCAACAAGCCAAGATGGAAAGAGGATAGCTATGTAAAGCTACGTTCTCTCACTGAGAGATTCTGCCTTCCTGAAGTCCTCACTGTAGAGACAGTGCCAGTTCTGCTCAGGCAGCCGTTCTTGCTATCCTCAACAAACAGATTAAGGCTTAGATGATGGTGGCTTAGTTTAAGTTGAATGATAGACTGACTGCCACTTGTTTCAGATAATCCAAACACTGGAAATGCATCATCTCACACACATATATATATAAACTGCAGTAACTGGCGAACACTAGGAATGTGTGTGATTTGGAATGATGGAGAAGACATATTTCAAAATTTGCCAGAATGTAAATGTGATTTCTGCTGCTTTCTTGACGCACTCAGGCCTTCTTCAGATTTCTGTGTGATCTTGAAAAAGGAAAAAGAAAAAAGTTGCTGCTGCTTTAGCAGGTTCAATTTAATGTGCCAGTATGGTCTAGTGCAGTGATGACTAACCTTTTGGTTGTTGCATGCTGGAAGTGTGCGCGCACCCATAATACAATTCGCATACGACCCTCCGCATGCAGCCCACCTCTGTGCATGCAACCCCCCGCACTCCCCCTGCCCCCCCGCATGACCCCCCATGCACTCCTCTTGCCCCTACACATTGCCCCCCACACATGCATGAACCCCAACCCGTGAATGCATGTGCATCTCCCGCATGCACCCTATCCCACCCGCATGCGCAGCAGAGACCCAAAAACCAGCTAGCCAGTGGTAGGCGCGCACGCATGCACGTTGGAGCTGAGCTGGAGTGATGGCTCACGTGTCTGCAGAGAGGGCTCTGCGTGCCACCTGTGGCACGCGAACCATAGGTTCACCATCACGAGTTTAGTGGTTAAGGCACCAGGCTAGAAGTCAGGAGATTATGAGTTCTAGTCCTGTCTTAATCATGAAAGCTGGCTAGGTGACCTTGGACCAGTCTGTCTGTCTGTCTCTCTCTCTCAGCTCACAGGATTGTTGTGAGGAAAATAGGAGGAGGAAGGTGTGTTGGAAATGTTTGCCGCCTTGAGTTAATATGTGGATAATAAATAAATAAATAAATGTGACTTTTTAATTAGCAGATTTGTTCAACACATTACATCATAAACCAGAGCTTACTACTCACAATAGTTGATTCACAAAACATGTTCAGCCCAAATCATAGCAGCAGCAGCAGAATGGGCAAACATGGCTTAGAAAAATCTTTTTCTACCTGCATTGTGTTATTTCTATGCTGTTTCCTGCTGGAATTTTGGTGCAAAGCTACCCGCTAAAAGCAGAGAGGTTAACTTGGGTGAAAGTTTTCCTCTAATATATAAACAAGTTCTTGCACAAATAGTTAATGCCAATTTATATAGCAGTTTATATAGCAAGTTATGTACCAATTTACGTAGCAGTTATTGGAGTACATAAGACGGGAAATAAATGACAACATCTGCACAATGAAGTCATCACACAAATCATCACTTAAGTACCTGGGTCAAATGTCAGGATGAAAGTATGTAATGGCTACATTTGCATGACAATATCATGGGGGGTGTCATCATTTTACTGTCACTATGGTTTGCTGCAGATGATACTGCTAAATTAATAACTTCATCTCAGACTAATGTAACTTATTCATTAATATGGTTGAATTTGTATTCCATGTTCCTATTTGAAAAGGGAACGCAAGGAGAATGGCATGAAGGAAGTGCAGAATAAATGAATAAAATAAAAAAGATCCTGTAAAACCAATTTTAGAATGCAAATATTTTTTTTAAAAAAAATCATTATATAATTAACAAAAAAATAAAGCCTTTTTCACGTTGAACTTAATTATAACGAACTGCAGTGACAAATCCATGGTTTTGGGGGTTTTTTGGGGCAACAATAGGAAGCTGTTTGCTGATTTTGGTTTTTCTGGATTCTTTTTTCAACTGTCCAGTTTAATGTACACCTCAGGGATTTCCAAATGATCTCCCATCCAAGCGCTAACTAAGGTTTTTGGCGGGAAATCAACCCCAAAGTTGTGGAGGTGGGCTAGCTGCTAGTCTCAGGTCAGGAAAGGTTACCATGTGGGCAGGCGGACCTGACAGAGTATCTGTTTTGTGCGAAAACGAAAGCACGGCAGCCTTTTTCGAAAGGGGCTTTTCTTCTGATACTTACGGCGCTCGACTGCCTAAGCACGAAGTTGAAACGGGCTGTTTTCAGGTTCCGTTTCAGGGTCTTAGAGGAGGCAGCGAGCGAGATGGAGACCTCGCTGGCCGGCGGCGGCGGCGGTGGCTGGGACGGCGGGGATTGCCGCTGCCGCCGGTGCCCTTGGTCTTAAACCCTTTGACCCCCGCAGGGCTCCCTCCCACCCCAGCCACACAAGCGAAGAGGAATGGGCTGCAAGGAGAGTAAACCGGGCTGCTGCGAAGCCAGAAGGAAGGTACAAAAAAATAAATAAATTTAAAAAAAAAGCGGGGAGGGGGCAGGGGCGGGAAAAGTTTCTCGGGGCTAACGGGGGGTGGCATTTCGGGGTGGGCTGGCACCCTGGTTTCTGTTGACAGCCCTGGTATAGATCCCAGAGATGAATTGGGGTGTGTGGAGTCTCCCCTCAACTTCCCCCCCCCGGATTTCTTGCAAACTCGCTCAAGTATATATATATACACACACACACACAAGCATACACACACTTCAATCAAGTTCGTGAATCGGAGGCGGGAGGCGTCCGGGAAAGGGGAAAAGGAAAGAGCTGTGTAGCAACAAAGCCCAGAAGTTTGCGACCGCAGCAGCGACAAGTGGGTGCGTGTGAAAGAAATTCAGCGGCTATTCAAGCTTTCTCTTCTTCTTCTTCGCCGCCACACGCCCCCCTCCCTTTAAAAAAAACCCAGGCAGATTATCCGAACGATTGAAGGAGTCGAACGGACCTTTCGCCCCTAGCAAACAAAGGGAGCCCTCCTTTCTAGCTACAATACGAGGGGGAGGGAAGAGGAGGGGGGAGGCAGCGACAGCCGACGACGGCCAAGTCAACTTTTAGAAGAGGGCGGTTGGTCGGAGTCGGAGATACATTACAGTCCAAGGGATGTTTGCTTCTCGCTTGTAGGGCTCGCGATGGGAGTCTAGGGTGAAGTCCCCGTTACTTCCCCACCACCACCACCAAGGAAATCTGTGTGTCTATCTGGTCGCGCGTAGGGGGTCTGTTACTCGTGATCGCATATCCCCTCCCAGATTAACCTTCCATTAAATCGCCTTTAATTCAGTAAAGGGTGGTAAAAAAATAAATAAATCGGTTTAGAAGCACCTTGGCTAATATTTACAGGCTTCATTCACACCAAGAGGCTGTTCTATAAACCAGGATTTACAAATCACAATAGGTGACTTCTGTCAGATGTAAATGCCTTATTCCCTAATGTGTAAATAATGTATATATGGGATATCAGGGGTTAACTTATTCTTTGACTCTTAATGTATTCATAATTCACCACTCCCACTCTTGGCTCCACCCTTTGTATATATAAGGAGCCACCTTCACCATTTTCTTTGCTTCTATCTGTGAATATTCAGTGAATATAGAATGCCTATTATAATTAAAGAGAAATATATTTAAACCTCTAACTCTTATTATTATTATTGAGTCTGATCCTGAAAATATTGCAACAAGCTGGTAGCAGAGGATGGTTAATTGACTCAATAAATACCTAAAAATGTCTAAGAAAGATAGGCCCAACACCAGGGCCTACAGCAAAGAAATAGAAACTGAACAAAAAATAACCAACGAATCCACAAACGCGATTTCGAGAGAATCCGAAGAATACTGAAGAAGAAGAATTAATAAATGAAAATGATGACCAGGAGGAAATCGAAATAGAAAATAACGAACTCAGGTCAGAGATATTGAAGTTATTAAAAAGCCAGAAGAATGATGAAAGCCTCATCGCGAACCTCCAAGAAATGCTGAAGAACAGCGGAGCAGCGAGAGAGAAAAACATCGCTAAAGAGAAATCCAAAGACCAAAAAACTGTGAGTGATATGACTACAGAGAAAGTCGTTATGAAAAAGAAAAAATGTGATCCCGCGCGAAATTTTGAATGGCAGCCATCTTGGTTTCAACAAGCCTCCAAAGTGAACGAAGCAGAGCCAATCAGGATGCTCAGTTCAAAATTTCTGGCGCGAAAAACGTTATCAGACAACGAAAGTGAAAAGGAGGATTCAAACTCTTCGGAAGAGCCAGAATCGGAAAGTGAAGACGACTTAAAGAAATCCCAAGTAAAGTCAGCAATGAAGACGCTTTTTGCTGCATTTGGGCCAAAATTAAAAATTTCCAAAGCGCCAACGAAGAAGCAAGCGAACAAGCCGATACTTCAAGACCTGCACGCTCCCATCCTGACTTCGAGAGCGACGACGCCCGAGCCCAGAGAGCCATGTCGATTCCGCCCCACACCACAGACCGAAGCAAGTGCCAACGCACCCAAAAGAAAGAGAAGAGCAGTCGCCGCCATCAGAACTCCTAAGACCGAGCCAGAGACCGACTCGTCTGAAGAGGAGCGGAGCGAGCGAGCTACAATGGAGAGAACCTTCCACGACGACGCCAAAGAAGAAATGAACAACGCGCATGTGCGAAACTACGTAGACGGTCCGGAAAGACTTGAACTGGCCAGAGAACCACGCAGACTCGTTGCGAGCATCCCCATGCCGTTTTGCAATTTCCTACACTTGCGAGACCACGGACTACCTCAGGTTGTAAGTAATGGACAAAATAATGTGGGAAACTTACCCAGTGACTTCCCAAAACTTAGGGTTGATGGCATTAATTTGCAAGAATGGTATCAACAACTCCAGGTTGTCTTTATGAAAGAAAATTTACTATTTTTTATCACTAGTCCCCCAAGAAGACCTTGGACTTTAAAAATAGATTGTTTACACCATAAAGCATTTTTCTTAATAATATCTAGCGTATCTCCTGCAATGTATCATAGCATCAAACCAAATCTAACTGTTTCAGAAATAATTCAATGCATGTTTAATTTGTTTCACAGCGATAGTGTAGCTACCACCACAAGAATGTCTAAGGACTTCTTTTCTTCCAGAGTAAAACCAGGGGTTTCCATAAGTGAACATTTAATATCTTTAAACAAAATAAGAGCTGAGCTGCATTTGAGGGGGGAAGTGATTTCAGATCAAACAATGAAAAGTGTTATTATCAATTCACTTGATTCATCATGGGATAGTTTTATGTCACACTTAGACACCATCAATCTAGGATATTTATCCATAGAAAGTCTATCTAACAAATTGATAGCAGAAGACAATTCAAGAAAAAATCGTTATAGCAATCACACAGAACACAAATCTTTTAGGAAGGTAGCTTTCCAAGAAAAACATAATGAAACTTTTAAATGCCACAATTGTGGGTCCAGGGAACACAATAGAAGAGATTGTCCCAAAATTTCAAAGGAAAGACATAGGTCAGAATATAGGAATAAATACAATTATAGACAGTCTTCCACAGATAGACATAAATATAGAAGCCCACCAAATTACAGAGAAAGTAGAGGGGGCAGAGAAAATTCAAAAGAGAGAAAATCTGGTTCACTGAATGGACTAAATAAACAAGACAGCACTAAAACGCAACAAAATGAGAACAATAATTGGCTTATTGATTCTGGGGCAACTAATCACACCACTAATAACAAAAATATATTATCTTCATTTACAGAAGATAAGTTTGTAATAAAGGTAGCTAATCAAGAAAAGGTTCAAGTATTAGGCAGAGGGAATGTGACCTTACCTGGTCTAGGAAAAATAGAGGGGGTATTGTTAATACCAGAAATACCTCATAACATACTAAGTGCCATAAAACTAAGCAGAGATTCTGACATCAATATAGTTTTCTCAAAGGGAAAAGCAACTTTAGAGAAAAATAAAACAAATGTAGGCACTGTGATGATTAAAGGAGGCCTACCCTATCTGATAACAAAAGAAAGATGGTTACATAACATTGATTCAAATATGGAAGATTGTATTGAGGCAGATGATGAAAATATTAGTAACAGTGACAATGATGAATGTAAAATATCTCATGATCACACAGATACACACAATGAGAAGAAACCAAAAATAGGTAAACCAATTCATGATGAGTGTGCTCACATCTTACATAGGAAGTTAGGACATGCAAGTTTTCCTGTAGTACAAAAAATGACTGAACACGCAGAAGGTGTCAAAATAAAAAATTGTGAAAATTATTTGGAATGCTCAGTATGTAAATCTACTAAACTAAAAACTAGTCCCAGGCCAAAAAAAAAAAAAAAATCCACCAGATCAACTAACAAAATTTTTGACTTAGTACACATGGACTTAGTTGGCCCATTAACTCCATCAATCACTTATAGAAAACGTTACTTCCTAACAATAGTAGACGATTACAGTCGCTATGGTTTTGTTTACACATTAAAACACAAGGATGAAACCTTTCAAAAATTTAAGGAATTTTACAAACGCATAGAAACACAACATAATATCAGAATAAAACAAATTATGACAGATAGGGGATGTGAATTCATGTCTAAAGAATTCTCCCAATGGTTAAAGGATAGAGGAATGCTACATTACACGTCTAGTCCATTTTCTGCGTTCCAGAACGGGATTGCAGAGAGAAAGAATTCCACATTACAAACCATGATTAGGTGCACATTAGAGGATGCTGGTTTAGGCAAACAATTTTGGTCAGAAGCCTTACATTATTCAAATTACACTCAAAATAGAACCTGGTCCAGTATTGTGAATAAGACACCATATGAGGTGATGTATAATAGGAAACCAAAATTAGCACACATGCACATATTTGGGGTCACTGCAGACGTACACATACCTAATCAGTTGAGAAGAAAGGGAGAAAACGTATCCAGAAGACTAAGATTTATGGGATATGAAACTGGCACCAAAGGGTACAGATTCATTGATAATAATAACAAATTTATAGTTTCCAGAACAGCTGTGTTCCATGAACAGGCCAATTGGTCTAAATTACATCTTAATGAAATATTTCCAAATAAATGCAAAGATACAAAATCTCGTGAGAAAGGGACAATAGAAAATCAAAATATCAACAAAAATAAAAACAAAACCAAAACATGGACAAATAGTCAACACAAAATAAAGACAGACACATTAACAAAAAAGGAAGCAAGATATTTGCATGACAACCATAGCAAACCTGAAAGAGCTATTAGGAACAACAGAAATCAAATACCAAATAAATACAGAGATTACATAATGCATATGGATGGTGAACAAATAACACCTAATACATATGAGGAAGTATTAAAACTCCCTCGTGAAGAAAAAGAAAAATGGGAACTAGCTATGAAAAAAGAGATGGAAAGTTTGCAAGGATTAAATGTATTCACACCTGCGATTGCACCTAAAGATAAAACAATTATTGGTACCAGGTGGATTTATAAAATTAAGAACCTAGAAGGAGGCAATACTCTATACAAAGCTAGATTGGTTGCACAAGGTTATGCACAAAAATATCCGGAGGACTATACTGACACGTACTCCCCCACAGTAAGAACAGAGAGTGTTAAAACAGCTCTAGTAGTAGCATCTGCACTCAATCTTGATGTATTTCAATATGACATACAGACTGCGTATCTACACGCAAAACTAGATAAGGAAATATATGTAAGAGCACCCCACAGTCAATACACTAATAAAAATGAAATTTGGCTATTGAACAAGAGTTTATACGGATTAAAGCAATCTGGCAAAAGATGGTACGATTGCTTGGTAAAAGTACTTAAGACCATGGATTTCAACGCTACCACTGCTGATAACTGTTTCTTTGTCAAAAAGAGTGATGATTACATTGAATTTGTATTGATTTATGTAGATGATATTTTATATATAGGAAAACACAAAGAGAGAAGAGAAATCTTTGTAAACAAGCTAAATGAACATTTCTCGTTGAAATCTCTAGGTAAAGTAAACAAATACCTTGGTGTACAAATTAACAAAACTAGAAGGGGATTCAAACTTACTCAGAAAGATAAGATTACTGAACTTCTAAACAAATGCAATTTAAACAATGCCAAACCCTGTGACATTCCTATGCAAACTGATTTCCTTAGAAATACTGATGAATCTTCCCCTGAATTCAAGGATAATACATTTTATAGATCAGTCATAGGTTCACTTCTTTATATATCTAATTGGACTAGGCCAGATATTGCATTACCACTCAATTTATTATCAAGGCACGTTAGCAAACCAACAATGTATCACTGGGAAGCTGTCAAAAGAATTTTAAGATATCTGAAAAGTACATTAGATTTTTGCCTAGTATTAGAACCTAGTGATAATAAAGAACCAAAACTTACATGTTACGCAGATGCGGATTGGGCTGGAGATATATCATGCAGAAAAAGTACTTCTGGTTATATTTTTCTATTAAATGACTGTCCAGTTTACTGGTACACTGGTAAACAAGAACTGGTAGCCACTTCAACCACAGAAGCGGAATATGTTTGTTTATCCAAAGCTGCAAATAACCTTGTATGGTTTAATGATTTAATTTCAGATGTTTGGAAAAAACCTGCTTTGCCTTTTGTTATGCATGAAGACAATAAAGCAGCCATTGAAATATCTAGATCCGATGCCATAGGACAAAGATCCAGGCATATAGATATAAAATTTAAGCATGTGAGACAATTGTCCCAAGATGGATTTATCAAAGCAGTGCATTGTGATACCTCTGAACAATTAGCTGACATATTGACGAAGCCTTTACCTTCTAAACAGCACAAATATTTAACTTCTAAATTGTATGTCTTATATTGTCCTGAATCTGAATGTAATTGGTGTTGTATAGCGAACCGGCATTTAGAGGGGGATTTGTCAGATGTAAATGCCTTATTCCCTAATGTGTAAATAATGTATATATGGGATATCAGGGGTTAACTTATTCTTTGACTCTTAATGTATTCATAATTCACCACTCCCACTCTTGGCTCCACCCTTTGTATATATAAGGAGCCACCTTCACCATTTTCTTTGCTTCTATCTGTGAATATTCAGTGAATATAGAATGCCTATTATAATTAAAGAGAAATATATTTAAACCTCTAACTCTTATTATTATTATTGAGTCTGATCCTGAAAATATTGCAACAACTTCATACTAAGCTAGAACCAGCAAACTTCCCAATGGGCTAAAAAATCAGTGGTGAAATCCAATTTTTTTACTATCACTTCTGTGTGTGTGGTATGGCTTGGTGGGCATGGCAGGGGAAGGATACTGCAAAATCTCCATTCCCACTCCACTCTGGGACCAGCCAGAGGTGGTATTTGTCAGTTCTCTGAACTACTCAAAATTTCTACCGGTTCCCCAGAACCTGTCAGAACCTGCTGGATTTCACCCCTGGCTAAAATGTATGTTTCCTTGGTTTCATCTTTGCCATTGTGATGAGTAAACCACGATTTTAACATAGTGTGGATGTTTATGCCATACTGAGAAACTTATCCAAGGTTTCCCAAATAGACCGTTAACATAAGGCAGGCACTTATTTTGAATTCAGTATCCAGAGGCAAAGGATTTAGTGTCTAATTTACATTTGCTGGATGTCTAGGAAAAGAAGCAACATCAGTATGTAATTTTCAGTTGGAAAAATAAAAATAAAGTCTATCTCAAATTGCATAAAAGGCAGTGCAAATTCCACCAGCCTTCTCCTTTGTTTTAAACAAGAAAGTTTCTACCAGGTTATTATCTTGTATTGAAAATGATGCTTCCAACCACATTTTCAGGCAAATAGCAATGCCTGTAATTCCATCATGTTTATTTTGGGGTCAGGATGTATTTGTTTAGTTTCAAGATGTGAGCAAGAGCAGCTTGATGGAGTGGCAAGGTACTAACTTTTTATAGAAGTAGTTATTTTGAATTAAAATTTTACTAGGCAACAGGGCTATGTTGTATAAAATCTATATAAAAGGTTTTGAGTAAAGTTAGATTAAAAAAAGTTTGTGCAGCTTTTTCTTTTATTAATCGAACTCTTTAGCAAAATACAGCATTTATGGGGCATATTACAGGGCTAGTTAAAATGAACTATACTGAGAATGATGCATTTTGAACATTGAATGATACATACATGCTAAATTCAAGTGTGAATGATTTGTGTAGTGGTTAAAGCTTCAGGCTAGAAACTGGGAGACAGTGAGTTCTAGTTCCGCCCAAGCCATAAAGCCAGCTTGGTGACTTTACTAGTTCACTCTCAGCCCTAGGAAGGAGGCAATGGCAAACCACTTCAGAAAACTTTGCAGGACTTGTCCAGGCAGTCTCTAAAAATCAGACATAATTAAATGTGAGCAAAAATTGATGCACCATCTAATCTTCTGATTCTAAACAGCATAAGACTCATGAAATAAAAAATGCATATAATCATGAAACCCATCCATCAAGCCAATAAATAGTAACCAAACATCCATCTTTCCTTTCGAGCAAATCCTTCACCACTGATTTGATTCTTCACTACAGGTAGTCCTCAACTTACAACAGTTCATTTAGTGTCTGTCTGAAGTTACAATGGCACTAAAAAAGGTGATTTATGACCGTTTTTCACACTTACAACCATTGTAACATCCCCATGGTCATGTGATCAAAATTCAGATGCTTGGCAACTGACTCATATTTATGACTGTTGCAATGCCCCGAGATCATGTGATTCCCTTTTGCGACCTTCCAACAAGCAAAGTCAATGGGGAAGCCAGATTCTCTTAACAACTATATTACTAACTTAACAACTGCAGTGATTCGTGTAACAACTATGGCAAGAAAAGTCATAGAATGGGGCAAAACTCACTTAACAAATGTTTCACTTAGCAACAGAAATTTTGGGCTCAGTTGTGATCATAAGTTGAAGACTACCTGTACTTCTTTCGAATGGGCCAATGCTTCTGACCCACTCACTACCCTTAAAAGTATAATTGTGTTCAGAAATGAGGAGAGGAGAAAGAGAGAGGGAGGAAGGGAAAGAGGTTAAATCAGGGGTGTCAAATTGGCGGCCCGCTGGTAGGATGTGTTACGGGGAAAATGTTGCAAAACATCACGTGACGGCAACGTGACGCGGCAAGTTTGACACCCTTGGGTTAAGTCACCAGGCTAGAAATCCAGGGCTCATGAGTTCTAGTCTTACCTTAGGCATAAAGCCAAGTGGGTAACCATGGGCCAGTCACTCTCTCAGCTCTAGGAAAATAACAGTGGCAAATCGCATCTGAAATCTTGCCAAGAAACCTTTAGGAACTATTCCAGACAGTTGCTGGAAGTAAACACTGACTCAACGGCATAATAAAACAAAGAAACAAACAAAAATCTGGCGAGTCTTTCTGTTCTGTACCTTACTTGCACCGTGAAGATGAAAGAGATTTGCAAGATACAACTCTTTAGTTTTAAAAAGAAGTGTCACATTCCTGATCATCAAACCACATACACAAAGCCACCATAATTACTGATAGATGAAACGAATACTTTGCCCAAACACGATGGATCGATTATCGGTTGATTCATACGGTGATGAACACATAATCCCTACTTGAAGCTGTGTTTCACCTGACTGAGCTTGGGCCTTGTGAAAACGATGGTGCAAACCTTTGCAAAAAGTCGTTGCAGCAGTAAATATTCAACATAATCATACTCTGCTCAGAAACACCTATGTTTACCTACTTTACCTACTTTGCCCATTTCTCAGAGAAAAAAGAAATCTAAAAAGAAAGGCCTGTTGTTCCCTGTGTTTGGAATCCATGCTTTGAGTTACTAAGAAACGGCTCTGGATGCTTTTTTCCCATCTTTTCTTTGGCAATGTGCACCTGTAAAAAAAATCTCAATAAATACACTTAACTCGGTTGCATAATACATTAATCTGCTACATGCAGTGGAAACAGTTCAGTACCAGCCCAGAAGAGCTCTAAGAGAAATTTACATCCAGATTTCTCTATGTTTTAAAACCATCATGTAAAAGGCAGAGGTCCAGAATATGAGAGTTCCTTGGAAAGAACAGGAACTGGAAACTACCATGAGCTCAGGTTATTGGTATTGATGGACTGAACTTACTTCTACGTATGACAAATAGAGTGAGGATTTCTCACAAATCCCTTACAAAATATGTCATACCTTATCAAGCGTATCCTTTGCCCCCAAATTATTAAGATTGGAAACAAAATGTATTTTATTTTTGGGGCTGGCGAAAGGGAAAAACAGTGGTAAATAATTGTTTTGGGGCCTGCCCCTGATTTTGTCATTGAATCATTAATACCATTGCAAAGCCGAGGGTATCCTGCAGCCTATTTGGCTGACATCTAAAAATTAATTGATATATACCCTATCCCTGTGATGGTGAACCTATGGCACGTGTGCCGCAAGTGGCACACAGAGCCATTTCTCCTGGCATGCCAGCTGTCGCCCATTGCTCTTTTGTGTTCTGGCGCGCACATGCACGCCAGAAACCGGAAGACCAGGTGACCGGCGTGCATGTGTATGCCGGAAACCAGAAGCTCAGCTTCCTGGCGCGCACCTGATCTTCTGGTTTCCGGTGCTCCCCTGTGCACGGACACTCTCATTTTGGCACTCGGTGCCGAAAAGGTTCGCCAACACTGTTCTAGAACAACGTTTCCAACCTGTCACCACATTGGGAAGGATGAATGCAATCCCAACAGCTACCTTTGCATACCATTTAAGATTAATGGTGCAGGAGTCTATAACTTTTATTATTCAACTGTTTAATTTTAATGTATTTTGGATGAAGAACAGAGAGGAAATCAATTATTCAAAAGTTTATATGAAGAGATTCACACAAATATATCTTTTCCATGCTAAGTACATCTTATTTAGTGATAGCTATCTTATTTTCTATCATGCATTGTCTATTTTGTCCTTGTATAGCTGATCTTTACTATCAGTTAGAGATAGTATCTCTAACTAATACTAGTATCAGTTAGTATCTCTAATTGATCTCGCTCTTGTGATCTGGCGAGATCCGGCCATGAATGGCGTGAATGAGTTTTTAATGTTTTTAATGTTTTTAATTTTTAAATGTTTTTTATAATGATTTTTTAAAATGTATTGTGAGCCGCCCTGAGTCTTCGGAGAGGGGTGGCATATAAATTGAATTAATTAAATTAAATTAAATTAATTTTTTTTTAAATTGTATCTTCTTTTAAAAGAGATTCAGGCAACATATCTGGAATTAACCACTAGTCCCCTTACAACTAATTGCATCCATAACAACTGACAATGTCAAAAGGATATCATGTACCCATTATATCACTGCACAAATAGTACAATGATGTAATGACATCCTGACGTCTGATAGAAGTCCGTTAAATCGTGTTCTTTGCATGATGATATCACAATATACTTTGCCCCTCTCCATAATTGTCCAGAAAAGAAGATTAGTTTAAGTGGCAGGCAGGCAGGCAGGGCAGAGTTTTCCACCTCACATAATGGCACAACTAAATAAGCTGTAACTCAAGATTGCATTGTTTTATACAATATCTTGAGCCATAATTTGTTTATTTGGGCTTAGTGCATTGCATGAATCCACTGAGTTCCTGGTTAGTAAACCATGACCTCTGAGTTAAATCAACTGTGTCAAATTGTCACCTTTCAACGGTGTGTTCTGCTTCCAAAGTGTTTAGCAATGGCAGGTGAGCTGGGAATTGAGAGAGTGTTCAGGCTGAGCAAAAGTGTATAGTGTCAATCTACACAACTGTAGTTTACACAGCAAATCAAAATTAACCAAACCTATAAACATGAGCTAGAAACTTTTGAGATTATGGCCAGCTGGTTAGTATCCAATACAGAATGTTGTTTCTTTGGTTTGCTTTGACTGTTTGTTGTGCGATTCCAACTATTGTAGTTTGTAAACTGTGATTTATAGGTTAACGTTAGGACCAGACCAAACTACCGAGACAGAGAAGGTTTGGTTGCATGAGCTAACTAGCTAGGAACCAGCTGTTTGGGTAGGGCTGTCATAATATTCCATGTAGCAGCTTCTTTGCCATTTCAAGGGTGTGGGCTCTGTCATCTATTTTTGTTTCTTAGAGAACAAGAAGATAAGGAAATGATTGTGTTGGTGCCACAGCCAGAAGCCCATGGGGATCTGTAGTGAAAGGAATGCTGGCTGAGCTGCCCAGAGGATTGTAGTGTTACATTATATCAGGGGTTGGAATTCAGCTGCCTGGCACAGGGGGAGGCAACGTGTGTTTATAGTATGATCCCTGGTGGGGAGAAAGGCTGAGGGATGGCTGGCCTCATTCCAGAACCAGATTAGATATCCTGCACTACTGGGGAACAATCCTGTAACAAACTAGAGTTTTATGAAACTTAAGCAGCCGAAGTCTGAGCAACAGGCAGAAATGAAAAGGCATAGAAATGAAAAGACACTGGACAAAATGTGTGGGAACAAAAAACTTCTGAAGGAATTTTTCCTGCATTCTTTGACTCCAGTTAACAAAGTTTCTTTACTGCAGCTGAGATGATTTACTGGGTCTTTAGACTTAGAATAGCCTCAGTCTTTAGCTTGCTTCCAGATGTCTTGGACTACAAGCCCTAAAATCTATACCAAGCATAAATGAGTTGCTGGACAAGTGTTGTTTAAGTTATAGTCTAACACAGTTGGAGGACACCAAAATAGAAAATGTTAATCTATAGTCCCCTATCAACTACAGAGGGAGAGATTCTCTTCTCAGAGATGTGCTTATCTGGATTCCTACTTATTTGTTTGTTTGTTTACCCATTCATTCAATTTCTAGGTTGTGCATCTCAAACCAATTGATTGTTGGGTGGGGCATCAGCCAAGAACCAGGGGCAGAGAGACTGGATGGGCCTGTCATCTGGGATGGACCCATCATTCAAAGACACTGCTGCACTCGTGTCAGAACCACCAAGGTGCTTCCAGGTTGAAAGAATTAGCCCAGGGGTGTCAAACCTGATCTCATCACGGGCCGTATTGTGATGTATCAGGCCATATGGTGACATATCGGGATGTTTTTTGCCTTTGCGGAGCCAGGGTAGGTATGACCTGGGCAGGCCATAACCGGTCTGCGGGCTGCCAGTTTGACAGGCCTGGATTAGTTGGTGACATCACCATTGCCTAGTTGGGGGCTCCTTTCATATCCCCGGCAGGAGCTGATGCAAAGGACAGGAGCTCACCCTGTCCCGTAACAGCTCTCGGGTCTCAAACACAAGTTTACTAATCTCCAATCCAGGATCCCAACCACTCGAACAACCGCGCTCCTTTCAGAGGCACTGCCCACAGTGATGGTATCAGACCCTTTAAATTGGTGATTGGTATCAGACTCTTTAAATTGGCTTCTGGGGATTGTTGCTTCTGTACCAATCTCCCTGCTGCAAAACAATTTATCTGGCTGAGCTCCAGGACTCGGTAGCTGAGTTGGCAGCAAGGTTTGGTGGACTTTAATCAGACTTCTCTGGACGTGAAGCAATAGGCATCTCAGGAGTTCATGAGCCACCAGGTCTGATCCCAAAAATTGAGAGCCCGATGCATAGCTGTAGTCACATGCTGGGTCTGTTGGGACATTGGCAACATGATTTAAAGTTGGAGAAGATTCCCATTGCTTCTTTGTCATAGTCACATCACTTTCTGATTTGCCTTAGAGTGTCCCTAGAGTTCTTAGAGTATTCTTAAAGTGCCACAGGAAGTGTCACCTATTAGACTAGTCCATTCAAGTGACTGATGGACTCAGAGGAGTTCCAGAGGGAATTTGGGGTACTTCTTGAAGATTTGCTGCATAGTGTGGCTGAAATCTTAGTCACTGCATAGCATGAGAGGGTGAGTGGGGTTTTGGATCACCTATGCTGCCTTTCCTCTCCAGCATAGCCTGGGTCTCTCCTTAGTTCACAAAGGAGCTTAATTCACAAAGCAGAAGAGATCACCTCAATCCTTTGGAGCACTATCCCATTGGAGATCAGAGAAATCTCTACCCTTTTAATCTTCCAGAGGGCTGTGAAGACCTGGTTCATCCTGCAAGCATTGGGCTAGCTAGGATGTTTGGTTTTGTGCCTGGGGGGAAGGGCATGCTTTTATTTATGTTTCATGAATTATTGAGAGATGCCTAGAGTCATTGTATGAATGGGTGACCAAATAAGTCCAACAATAAATAAGTAAGCAAGTAACCTAAAGATGAAAAAGAGACTTAGTGCCTCTTAACATAATTGCAAAGTTGTCTCCCACCTCATTTTGTAAATAATATAGACAGACATGCATTTAACCCACACAGCTGTGCTGCTATTTTAACAATACAACAAGAAATCAAATTTAGTTTTTATTTAGTATATTAAATATTGAGCTATCATAGTAATATACATTTATACATTTGAATTGTATTGACCAGCAAAGCTAACAGCATGAAATTTGGCATTGATCTGATATCTTATTAGGTTGTTAAGTATCTGCATCTCTTACTTGAACACATATTATTGTGATTTTAAATATATATTTAAATAGATTTTGAAATAACCAAATAAAATGAGATAATGGCTTCCTATACTAGCCATTCCCTCTGCCTGGATTACAAGAAGTACCTGACTACACTTCAAATATGTCTCTAATCATGCTGATTGGAAATCATCGGTTTTGTAGTTCTACAGCCTGGAATATATGGTATACAGATCAATATACTTAACAAAAACCACCCACAGAAACAATATAAATACATAAATTTTTAGAATATACATATTCTAATTCTTCTGTAAATCAAGCTTGCTAGAACAATCTTAGTCAATGCATTTTTATTACAATGGAAGACTATTGAATGATTGATTGTTCTCTATGGAACATGTCCCATGGAACAGTCCATTTTGTCCTCAGTGTGATGACTTTTAATATCTGTTTGTTTCTTTGTCTCCCACCTTTATTATGTTTATAAATAACTAAAGTGTGGGGACACGGTGGCTCAGTGGCTAAGACACTGAGCTTGTCGATCGAAAGGTTGGCAGTTCAGCAGTTCGAATCCCTAGTGCCGCGTAATCGGGTGACCTCCCGTTACTTGTCCCAGCTTCTCCCAACCTAGCAGTTCGAAAGCATGTAAAAAATGCAAGTAGAAAAATAGGGACCACCTTTGGTGGGAAGGTAACAGCGTTCCATGTGTCTTTGGCATTTAGTCATGCCGGCCACATGACCATAGAGACGTCTTCGGACAGCGCTGGCTCTTTGGCTTAGAAACGGAGATGAGCACCGCCCCTTAGAGTCAGGAATGATTAACACATATGTGTGAGGGGAACCTTTACTTTTAAAGGTGGTGAACATAACTAATACTCCTTCCTCCTTCTCCTGTTTTCCTCACAATAACAACCCGGGAAAGTGGGATGAAATGAGAGAGAATGATTGGTCCAAGGTCACCCAGCTGACTTTCATGCTAAAGCAGGACTAGAACTCACCATCTTCTGATTTCTAACCTGCTGCCTTAACCACACGACCAAACTGGTTTCATAATATAATACATTATAACTCTCCCCAACTATGACAGCCACTATGCTTGTTTAGAATGATGGGTATTGCAGTCTGGCACATTTCTAATGCATAAAATCAGTAAAAGCTGTGCTATGCCAAGAGATTGCTACACTGGAATTTTCCAGGGATGATATCTTATCATTTAAGTGGTCTCCATGCTTAAAGACCAACGGGAACAACTGCCTTCTCTCTCTCTTTTCTCTCTCTCTCTCTCTCTTTCTCTCTCTCTCTCTCTCACACACACACAGTGGCTAAATAGAGAAGTAACATTCCTCCCAATCATTTTCTGCCTCTGATTGTCAGTGTTACACCCTCTCCTGCAGTCTGGAATGAAAGAAACCGGATCCTGTCTTTCCTCTGCGTGACATTATTTCAGGATATGAAGAGTGCTATCATATCCCTTTCTTATTTGTGTTTTCTCACATGGGAACATACGCAGTTCTTCAGAGGTTTATAGCACACAGAACATAATGGAATGAAGCCTATTCTATTGTGGCTGAGTATTAGCTGATATGAATGTATAAAAGACCAAGTAACCAAATACCTGTTTTATGGCTTTAATCGCCAAGGACTATTCTACAGATTAGGAATTTTAGATCTAATTTAAGTACTGCTTAAAAACCGCATGTGTACGGCTATATATAAATATAACTGGTGAATGAAATAATTTGGTTTTCTCAACTTTAGCTCTCTCCAGACACGATTCCTGAAAGTCTCAGTCAGCCATTGGGGGGGGACGACTGGAAATGTTGTGAGTTATGGTTTCAGATACATCTGGAGGAAGGATGAGTGAAATTTCGTGTTCAGAAATATTCAATACACAATGTATAGAGCGATCTAAGAGATGATTACATTGTGGTTTTCTGCCGAGTGTAGTTTCATGGGCAAATTCAGATGTTTTGATGGGACCTACAGCGCCATCTTTTTCTAGTCTGCTAAAGATTGTTGCGACACTTAGGTCATTTCCTTTCATGCATTTCCACCCATCTTTAAGTTGGCAGAAAAGCACATAAAGCATGAAAATTTGTACTGGCCCTTTGGTTGAATTTGATTATGCTTTAGCCAGCCATAAGTCTAAAAGGTAGTACCATGATTGCAGCAGATTAAATAGAAGACTGTGTTATATGAAGCATAAAAGATACACAATTGGCCTAGTAAAGTTATTTGACATCTATCCTGTACACAGGTAGTCCTCGACTTATGACCACAATTGAGCCCAAATTTTCTGCTGTCGTGAGAGGTTTGTTAAGTGAGTTTTGCTTCATTTTACGACCTTTCTTGCCACAGTTGTTAAGTGAATCACTGCAGTTGTTAAGTAAGTAATAAGTGTTAGGTGAATCTGGCTTCCCCACTGACTTGGCTTGTCAGAGGGTTGCTAAAGGTGATCACCTGACCTTAGGACACAGCAACTGTCATAAATATGAGCCAGTCGCCAAGCATCTAAATTTGGATCACATGATCATGGGGATGCTGCAAAGGTTGTAACTGAAAAATGGGTCATAAGTCACATTTTTCAGTGCCGTTGTAACTTTGAACATTCACTAAATGAACTGTTGTAAATTGAGGACCACCTGTACTGGAATATTGTCATTTCATTACCTCCTGGAAGTTAGATGCTACTTTTTGATATCAACAGACACAATATACCCTGTTTCCCCCAAAATAAGACATCCCCTGATAATAAGCCCAATTGGGCTTTTGAGCGCATGGCAATAAGGCCAAGCGCTTATTTCAGGGTTCAAAAAAATGTAAGACAGGGTCTTATTTTCAGGGAAAAACAGTAGCAAATATAATGTCCTTGATTTACAACCATTTGTTTTTCCGATCACTCAAAGTTACAATGGCACTTAAAAAAAAGTAATTTATAATAGTTTTTCACACTTAAGACCACTACAGCATCCCCATGGTCAAATGATCAAAATTCAGACACTTGGCAACTGGCATGTATTTATGATGGTTGCCATGTCCCAGGGTCATGTGATCATTTTTTGTGACCTTCTGACAAGCAACATCAATAGGGAAGCCAGATTCACTTAACCACCATGTTACTAAAACGTAACACCTGATGTGATTCGCTTAACAGCTGTGGTAAGAAAGTAATAAAATGGGGCAAAGAAAAAAACCTGGTAGAGAAAGAGACCTTAGGAATTATCACTCTAAACATAACACAATTTTGTCATGTACAGAATAAACAGTGCCCAGCTTTGTCTGTGCCCCCCCCCCATCTTATTATGTTTCAAATTAAGTCTTTCCTAATTGGCAACTTCTTGAAAATGTTTTGTACAAATGTTTCTCCTTTCGTGGGCAACAAATGTGGTACTTTGAATGAGCCACGGTGGCACAGTGATTAGAGGGCAGTACTGCAGGGTAGTTCAAATCTCACCAGGCTCAAAGTTGACTCAGCCTTCCATCCTTCCGAGGTGGGTAAAATGTGGACCCAGATTGTTGGGGGCAAGATGCTGACTCTGTAAACCGCTTAGAGAGGGCTGTAAAAGCACTATGAAGCGGTATATAAGTCTAAGTGCTTTTTTGCTATTGCTACTTAGAGCTGGTTGCAAAATGGATGCAGCGCCAAGTCTTAATACCATAATCAAGATCTGAAATCCATATATACATCCTTATTTAAAACCAGGCTGAGATGGAAACTCTGACAGTAGCAAAGCTTAAGGAGGTGGTAAAAACAGTGGATGCTGTAACAAAGCATTCCTGAACAGATGATATCACTGCTTGAACTGCAGCCTCTGCTGGATATGGGTGAGTGCCAGATATTTGGAGGAATTATTAGGACTGAGATTCTGCCTAATAACCAGTGATAATTTATTGTCTTCTGAAGGACAGTGCACTCACTCTGCACCCTGATTTTAACCTCCAGAGCTGGCTATAAAAAGCAGCAAATTATTGTTGAGTTACCAGCTTGGCTTCACCCGGTTGCCCAGCTGTGTGCTGCTCCAAGAGAATTATGGGCATATGTGGTGTGAAGTTTGGCGTCTGGCACAACGCTTGGAAAGTGTGCGTTGCACCCCAGTTCAGTGGAGTGTGATGCCAAACTCTCATGTCTTGTTTGTCAGTTTCTTAAGCCTCCTTCATGTTTTCCAGCTGCTCCTTCCCAGACACTCCTTAAGGGAGTTTGGGGCCCCAATTTTCGCAGCTCAGCTAAGGTAAAGGATGGAGCCAGCTGCAAGGACAGAAAGCAGAATGCAAAATAAAGAGAGAAGGGAAGCTGAATATATTTCATACTCCACTGAAGGGAATACGAGGGCGGGTGTTACAATCCATGTTTGTGTGTTTTCAGATGTGCAAGGATCTTTTTTTTAAAAAAAAACTCTCTAGGTTTTTCACAATGTGACCCCAGAATAGGAAAGACAATGATCCAAATTCATTCTAGCTCATTTAATCACATCTGTTATTCAGAATGTTTCTGTGTCTATTCCAACTCTGCAATTAAATCGGTAGACCAGTATTTCTCAACCTCAGTGACTTTAAGACGGGTGGACTTCAACTCCCAGAATTCCCCAGCCAGCAGAGTAGCTAAGGTTGAAAAAAAACTGTGGTAAACCCTGTGTCAATAAACAGATAATCTTTGTCAAGTCCTCCTTGTAAGTTGTGACAATTGTCAAATGTTTATGACCCTTTTTGCAGCATCATTAAATGAATTTCATGGTCATAAAGCAGCCAATGCACTTGTTAAGCAAATGTTGCAGTAGTTGAACAAACCAATGGTATGCTATAGGCGTGGTTTTGCTGAAAACTGGAAATAAATGCCAGTTTTCAGCAAAACCATTGTACAACATGGGCACATGGCCATGGAATGCTCAAACGGTTGCTGAGTTTGGTCACATGATCCTGAGAGGGCCCAATTGTTGATATTTTGAATCCATATTGCAAGTAACCCCCCACATAGGTCCATTATAAGTTGGAACGGTTGCTAAGTGACCAGTCGTAAGTTGAGGACTACCTGTATCTTGCTTGGTGTGCTGAGCTCATAACTTCACCGCTTATTGTACAGGCTGGTCTGGAACTGAAATTATTTGCTTTTTCCTTGCAATTTTTTTCCGCAGGAATTTCTCAGAAATGTAGGAAACATTTATTTGATTGCACTTAAAAGGGTCTGGGTTTGATTCTTATATGATTTATTGACATTGAACTCTTTCTTTCTTTCTTTCTTTCTTTCTTCCTTTCTTCCTTTCTTCCTTCTTCCTTCCTCCCTCCCTCCCTTCCTTCCTTCCTTCCTTCCTTCCTTCCTTCCTTCCTTCCTTCCTTCCTTCCTTCCTTCCCCTTTATTGCAATGTTTGTTTATTCATATATTCAATTTGTATGGCCACCCAGCTCATTAAATGACTCTGAGCAGCAAGCAATCTTCAAATAAATTAACAATTCCAACTACAAATACATAGCAGCTGAGGAAAATATCACAATCAACAGTCACTAGCACAGTCAAGGCACAGCATCCTTCACCCACTCTGGGGCCGCAGGCCCAGATCTAGAACCAGATCAGGGCATCCCAATATCTGAAAGAAGAATGGTCTGCAAGGTGGAATATGCCTCTTGGGTCTTAGGCCATGAAAGCTGACTAGACGACTTAAAATCAGTCAATCTCTCTCAGCCCAACTCACCTCACAGGATTGATGTTGTGGGAAAATAGGAGGAGGAAAGAAGATTACATATGGTTGCCACCTTGAGTTACTTATAAAAATGGGATTCAAAATCTAATAAATAGATTTTGGGATGGGGTCCCCCAGAGGGGTGGGTCCCATTGAGATGGGGGTTAGTGAGATGGGGTCCCCCTGAGACCCAGAAATTACCCATTCTGCCAAACTGGATCAGACAAGTAGAAACATCCAGGAAAATAGATAGTCCTTCAAGTAATCTGGTCCCAAGCTATGAAGAGCTTTCAAAGTGACAACCAGCACTTTCAATTGGACCCTGAAGCACTGGGTGCCAGCAAATAAATCTGCTCACAAAGTAGTGGAGATACATGTGCTGAGGAACCAGCACTACTTATTCCATTCTGCACTAGTTGAAGCTTCTGAATGGTCCTCAGAGGCAGCTCCATGTAGAGTGCATTGCAGGAGTCCAATATTATCATAAATCTCTTTCTGTGTGCAGTTCTTTTGGCCTCCGACATCTTTTGGCTAATAAAGTTATGGGTTTTTCATAGCATCTGAGACACGATGAAGCATAGGCAATATGGAGAAAAGCAACTCAGCTATATGTACAATGTGAGCACAGATAGTTAAAGGCAGAATGAGATCTATTATTGTAATCTGCTTCTACCTGATGCAGGCACTATTTTTTGTTTCATGTGTGAATAGTCTTTGTTTAAATACATTTTAAACAATGTATTTGCATCTTGGAGAAACAATATAGATTTACCTTGATAGTACAACATAAAACGTATGGATGAAAAGATAACTGATGAGGGAAGCTAAGGATACCCAATGCCATGTCACAGCTGGGAGATGCTATGTGATGCTTCAGTTTGTCACAATTAAAGGGAGCATTACTTTAACTCATGGCAAAGATTTACATAGCAGTAGACAATTTCTTACAGGCCTGATTCTGACCATGCTACATCTCAGCTATTTTCAGTTAAGTATATAGCCAAAACTGATTGGCAGGGAGCCTTTCCAATCCTTAACAGAAGATGCCAGATACCGAATGTAAAATCTTTGACATGCTGTTTACCAGTGAGTTAGAAGTCTTTATGTTTGGTATTAAGAAACAGGTGATTGATGCCTTCATCTTTAAGAAAGACTTAGCAAGTTAAGCCCAATTTATTTCACCTATGATAAATCTATAGGTGAACTTTGCTTGGGATCTATCTGTAGGGGAACTCCAAGGATATGCTGTTTCTTTATGGGGAAAGTGGAATTTCCTGCCAGGAAATATGTTCTCTACCATAAACAATAGAACGTTTTATAAATAAACAGAATGAATAAATTTTGCCTAGATTTCATGACTTTTGCCTCAAAAGTAGCAAAACGGAACAATTATTTTTCCAAAATGATGGGCTAGGTATATATCAATAATGTCTTTACATGTGGCAGACAAACCTTAACCTTTAGCAACAGTCTGATGGACCATTCACTTCTACATCACACACACACACATTATAACAGGTGGGCTGCTACAGGTTCACCTGGATTCGAGAGAACCCATAGCTAAAGCAGTAGTGAAATGTAAAATTTGTTACTACCGATTCTGTGGCAATGGCTTGGTGGTGGTGGGGTAATATGACTGAGTGGGTGTGGTCAACTTTTTTTTTTTTTACATTTAAAACCATTTTTTCTACAACCTCTTCGACTGAAGAGGTTGTAAAAAAAATGCTTTTAAAGCCTCTGACAATCCCAGCTGATTTGCCTGATCGGCAGAGGCTTTTTTTTCCTTTTAAAAACATTTTTTCTATAACCTCTTCGGCCAAAGAGGTTGTAGAAAAAATGCTTTTAAAAGCCTCGGATGATCCCAGCTAAGCTGCGCGATCATCAGAGGCTTTTTTAAAAAAAAATTTAAAAGCATTTTTTGGCCAAAGAGGTTGTAGAAAAAATGCTTTTAAAAATTAAAAAAAGCCTCTGATGTGCAGCTCAGCTGGGCAATGGGGGGGGGCCAGGGATTTTTGCTACCGGTTCTCTGAACCACCCGCCTCCATCGTTACCAGATCAGGTGATCCGGTCCGAATCGGGAGCATTTCACCCCTGATTTAAAGTTATGGCCGGTTCGGAGAACCTTCAAATCCCACCCCTGGCTGGCCCTGCCCACCCCCTCCCAGGAGTCTCCCCATGGCCCGTTTTGGATACGAGGTAAGTGCAGAAGGCTTGGGGAGGAAGAAAAACGGGCCTCCTGGAAGTTCTAAAAGTCCGAAAACAAGCCTCCGGAGGGCCTCCATAGCTCGGGGAAGACAATTTTCTCCCTCCCAGAGACTCAAGGAAAGCCTCCGGAGCCTGGGAAGGCAAAAATGGGGCCCACGCCATGGTGCAGGAGACCGACTAGGCTATGCCCACCATGGCCACGCCCACCCGCCAACTGGGCAGAGAACCCGTTGCTGAAATGACAGCAATGATTCCAAGCACAGAGGATATAATTGATTTCACAAGATGTTAAATAAGGACAGTTCTTAAATGAAACAGGAACTGATGGTCAATCTGAGGAATTATGAACTATGCCACCATTGAATAATTTGCTGTTAGAAGGATTCAGAGAATATCCCATGCTGCCAAGCATCAAAATTTCATCAAAACGATCTGATTCTGTCATGTCTTTGTCTTTGTGAACCTCCTCTCCTCCTCCATACAGTAAGTTATTCTTCTCTTTGTGTCTTTTATACAGAAAGAAAAAAAAATTCAGTATAACAGCGGACAAGCTTCCTGTGAATTGATAGCACTGAAGGCTGAAGGTACAGATAGTTATTATTTTGATGCTTTTCCATTTGAAAAATCACTGAAGGATACCTTTGTTTCTGTAGAACTAGTGGCTACACATAGAAAGTTGTTATTATTTTTGGAGATGAATTTGGGTAG
Source organism: Pantherophis guttatus (assembly GCF_059756535.1). NCBI lineage: Eukaryota > Metazoa > Chordata > Lepidosauria > Squamata > Colubridae > Pantherophis > Pantherophis guttatus. Next base: position 198,511,721 of record NC_142064.1, on the reverse strand, counting down.
AGTAATATGAGAACCTGCTGTTGATAGGTATAATTGTTGAGCAGAGAACTTACCTTTCTCGCCCTCCTAACTCATTCAGTTTGATGAAAGAAACATTTTTCTCAAAGGAGAAGAGGATTTTGGTAAAATTGTCATGGAGAATACGAGTGTCATATTGTTGTATTTATTCAGTTACGATGTAGCTAAAGATGCATATATCGTCCAGTCTTCTCTCCAATGATCTGTTGTCTCCATGGCTTCCCACACTTCAATTAAATCCTAAACAAAAATATCAAAAGGGAAATTTCCGTGGGCTTTTTCAATCGTGATAGCATTAGCACTTAGACTTCTATACCGCTTCACAGTGCTTTACAGCCCTCTATAAGCGGTTTATAGAGTCAGCATATTGCCCCCAACAACCTGGGTCATCATTTTATCCACCTCGGAAGGATGGAAGGCTTGAACCCAACAGGATCGAAGTCCTGACAGTGAGCAGTGACGTAGCCTGCAGTACTGCTTTCTACCCACTGCACCACCATGGTTTTTATGATGCTGTTTTAGTGCTAATAGGAGTTCTGTCTTCTAGTAAGTATTGGAAGACTCTTCCTTAGAGAAATTTGGAGAAATTGTCCACCCAACTTCTCTTCCAGAAATTGAATTGAGAATTTTAAAATGTAATGTGTGCCTAATAGGTTGACGAGCCACTGTGCAGCTCTGAGATTGGAAGAAAAATGCCACTGTGATCCTATAAATTGTTATTGATTACATCTTTGAATTCCTGATATGCACTACATATGTATATATTGTACAGTATATGATCAAGCATAGCTATTTCTGCAAAGTATGGAATAAACTGGGCTTTTATAAACCAGCTTATTATGATCCCCAAATATCCAAACATTACTCCCTCAAATATCCTCCTTCCATGCTAAAAAGTAGAAGATTGGAGATGGCATTGATCTTATATCTCTGCTTTCCCCCATACTCCCTCCCATGAAAACATTATTGGATCCTCAACTCAGCATGGAGGAGTTGCAGAATAAATGTGGTGAAAAGGGGCTACCAATTCTTCCTCTCTAAACATGTTTCTCTTGAATGGACCCTCTTCACAGTTAGGGGATTGTGAGTTGTAGAACTGAAGCTATTATGCATAAATATTTACTGAGTTACCAAGGATTCTCTATCTGACTCTGTGGTTTCATCCCAAAACCCCCAAAAGTTTAACCTTAGACTGGCTACTGTTGACCTCACCCCATTCCTCAGAGGTCCGTAAGGAGCGTGCATAAGAACACCAGCGTGCCTACCATCCCTGTCCTAATGTTCCCTTTAATTGTATTCATTTTATGTATTCAATTCATGCTTATACTTATATATATTATCTAATATGTACTCGACAAATAAAAGTAAATAAATAAATAAATCCTTAGCATCAGGAGGCTGTCAGCTCTCTTGCACTGTAGATCAAGAAATACAGGGATACTGTTTTACTTCAGAAGGGACTTAGCAAGCATCAGAAATCACACTCCCTTTCCTTTCCCTTCCCTCCCTGCCCATGGGTAAGTGGCTGCTGTAGGATGGGGGAGGAAGCAAGGGATTGTGAGACTGGCTGGAAAAATATCATGGAAATTTGAAAATGAAGATCACACTGAAGCAGCCACGACTTCCCCACATATCATTCACTCGGGCGTCATGGGTCCTGGATTTTGGATGCATTCTGTAAGTTAGCCCATTTGATGTACCTTGGGTCAAAATTTATTGCTCAATGATGCACCATTTCCCCCAGTTAAAGGCCATTACGAGAGATTTAATGATATACAACCAGAATAATGACTGGTTGATGGACATAAAGCATTTGTTTCTAATTTGATAAAGAGATTTTACCAAATAAATTTTGTTCAAACCACATTTGTTCCACATAATGTAGACAGCCCTTTGCTCTGTACCCTTGTATCCTTACCCATTATCTCAAGATGCCTCCTATTCACAAAGCCATTGGTGGTTCTTGACATAGCATCTGGGAATTGCAATCATAATAAAACATCTCCCTCTGTGTCAGTAGCCTGTTACAGTAAATAAAGGTAATTAGGGAGTCTTTGGTTGTTTGCTACATGTGAACACAAATATATATTTGAGTAGAACCAAGTAATGGCATTAGCGCATTGTAAACCGCCCTGAGTCTCCGGAGAAGGGCAGCATATAAATTAAAGCAAAAAAAAAAAAAAAAGTAATATGTCAAGACTTGGCAATCATCTTCTCCTTGATGTTCCTGAGTAGTCATGCACTCTCATCTCTGCAAACAAGTAGTTACTTTTTGAAATGTAGATTTTTCAGACCTAGTGACATATTAACCCCAAAGTTCCTAGCCCGAGCTCTTCAAGTTGCTGGGAAAACCTTAGATAACCATTTATTCTTTATTTAGTGCATCAAGCTGTGCATGAAGCGGCTTTGACTGTTTCCTTTTCTTATATTCTCCTTTCCCATTTTGCTCTGCTGCTGCTTTTGTTGCACTTATAATTCACAGGTTCAAAGAAATAGAATTCTACCTTAAATTCTGAACAGATATCTGGCATGAAATTGCCTGTCTTACACCGAGTGCTGTGTTAAAAGTTTTGCATATAAACAACTCTGCAAACTAGATATCCCAGGTTTGCATAAGGCATTCGCAGAAGCTGAGAGATAGCTTGTATATTTTCGTGAACTTGATGGTGACCTAAGAAAGACTTTGTCCTAATATGGACACAGAAATGTGGATCTGGAGCTTGCAGATGGATTCCATCTATAGTAAGCTGAGTGTACATCTGATCTGTTATGATCCAGAAAATGATGCATGTGCTTTGGTCACTCAGTCCGGAAAAGGTTAGCCATCACTGGCATATATTAAACAACTTCTTACAGAGTGGGACATATAGCCTAATACAGCCTCTTCTGTAGCATGCTCTATACAACATAACCATAAAGTACCAATAATGACTGGTGTACTTGTCTGAAGGTAACAGCAGCAGGGTATCCTTAAAAATACAGGTAGTTCTCGACTTACAAAGGTTCATTTAGTGACCATTCAAAGTTACAACAGCATTGAAAAAATGACTTATGACCATTTTTCACACTTATGACCATCCCCATGGTCACGTGATTTACATCTTAACAACTGGCTCATATTTATGATGGTTGCAGTGTTACGGGGTCATGTGACCATGTTTTGTGACCTTCTGACAAGTAAAATTAATGAAGAAACCAGATCCATTTAACAACCATGTTATTAATTTGACAACTGCAGTGGTTCACTTAACAAATGTGGCAGGAAAAGTCATAAAATGGGGCAAAACTCACTTAATACATTTCTCATTTAGCAACATAAATTTTGGGCTCAATTGTGGTTGTAAGTTGGGGACTACCTGTAGTCTTGTGTGTATCATAAATTTGATTTTGGAATAAACTCAGTTTGAGAAAACGATTTCATGTGAGTTCATATGGGTAGGATAGTAATCCAGGATTGTGTGTATGAGACCATGTTCTGATTTCTCTTCTGATTTCTTGTCATAGATAGGTTTAATTATTGACTTTAATTAGATCACTTAAATTAAGGATTAAACTTCTCAGTGTTCAAAAGCTTTGGCAGATGGGCTGGCTGAAAATTCCCTAGATAATTCCAACCCAATCAATTACTGGGGGAAATAAGCAAACTTTGGGAGAGGTGAGCTTTCAACACGGATTTAAAAATTGGGAGGGATTCAAAGAAATGCTCAGAGAACCATTGCAGAACATGTCAGTACAGTTAAATAATGTTAGATTCTGGAGTGAGTTTTATGCCTTCCCTGCCTTATTAGCTCCATGTACTAATCCTTGAGTATTCTATCAAATGTACTGTACTGAGAGGCTATTCTAATCACTTCGTTGAGGGTTTTTTTGCTCCAAAGGCTTTTGCTCCAGAGTTATTATTGTAAAAACCTAACAGAGTTCTTAAAGCTACCTTGGAGAGGAAGTGAGGGCAGGAGCTGAGGAAAATACTGAACTCCGTTACTCAACGTTGCACTTCTACACACAGGGGACATCAGTCTGCATGCAATACACTCATTTTTTAAAAACAAGCCAAGGCTTTAAGCATTTAGGATCACAAAACTATTTGGGAGGAGCTGTCTTCCCCACCCATCCAGAGTAGATTTTTGTGGGTACATAAAAGAGTGTTTGGATAGAAGAAAACAGATTCTTCTGCACTCTGCTGACAAATGTGTTCCCATCAGCCGAAGCATGTAATAGAATTATACTGAATATTTCTTTCTAGCTCTTGAGCTATATATCGAAACAGTATTGTTGCTCTCATGGAGTATGAATGTTTATAATTGAAATATAAATAGGTATTTTCACTAGTTCATAGTATACCAATCTTTTGCTCTAAATAAACAAATCTCTATGGCTTTCCCAACAAAGAAGCAATACCAAATTCCAGTTGTTTAAATGAACAGCATTTAGCGCTTATTATAGCTCAGCCAGGTTCCTTTATACAGTGGTGAATAATGGAAAGGCTGCAGCGAAAAGAGTCTGTTTTCGTTTATAAATCTTAATTGGGTTCATCTGGGATTTTAAAGAACCTCCTTTCCAGGTTTTAGGTCAGCAGTGGTACTCAGGACAGAATTCTACAGTAGTGGCCAAAATTGTGGAAACCTTTTGGGAAAAGTGTATTTTCTAAAACTAGCTACGGTAATAACACCACTTTTTTTTTTTAATAGTACCATAAAATTATGTATCAGTGGAAAGATAATTTAATCAAGAATGCAATGCAATAACTTTTATGAAGGATTTGCTATTAGAATAGCAGTTACAGTATAAAGAAGAAAAGTGAAACACGTAGAAAAAATGAGATATACAAAAATTATCACCATGTCAGTTAATAGTTGGATAACCTTTAGCATGAATTATGGCCTTACGATGTCTTCCCATGGAGTGAACCAAGTCTTTTAGTTCTGCAGCTGTTATAATGTGAAACCAAGATTGAATGATTGCTTCTATTAACTGGGTTTTATTGCTGGGTCGCTTCTGACTAACAAGTTTCTTTAGTCTGCGCCATAGATTTTCAATTGGGTTAAGGTCTGGGCTATTCCCAGGGCATTCCAGCAGTGGAATATGTTTATCTTGAAACTCCTTTAAAAAGTGGTGTTATTAGCCATCAAACCTCAAAAATATACTTTTCCCAAAAGGTTTCCACAATTTTGGCCACTATTGTATATTCAAGGGCATCCGTTGGTTTGATCAAAGACCTACTGATACCCGCAGCTCATTCTTTGCATATTCCCTCTGAGTTTTAATTCCTGACAAGATGCATGGGGATCCAGGTTTATGTAACCCTCTTCCTATATTCTGTACTGCATACAACATTCATAAGCCCTCATTAACCGCATGACAGACCAATATTCCTATCTGTCACTGATTACAAATGGTATGAGAGAGTAGCTTGTTTAAGGTCCTCCAGCAAATCGTGCATGTACAGAAATGAACATTTGTTACTTCCAGTTTATATCTGATGCTTTTCACAGGCTCTTCTAGAAGGACCCTAGACGTTGCGTGTGACTGAACGAGCAGTCTTGCTAGCAATGTCAGATATCCCAGAAGATTCTTCAGAAATTTATGCTCTTCTGTACAGGTAGTCCTCAATGTATAACAGTGGATTTAGTGACCGTTCAAAGTTAAACAGTGTTGTGACTGGCCCATGGTCCTCCCCAGCCTCCTCACTGTCCGACTCCGCTCCGAGGGCTGCTGGTGGATCACAACACTCAGACACCGAAAAGAATGACTTATGACTGGTTTTCATACTTATGACTGTAGTGACATCTCCGTGGTCACATGACAAAAATTCAGGCAGGCAACTGACTCATATTTATGACTCTGGCAGTGCCTCATGGTCATGTGATCACCTTTTGCGACTTTCTGACAAGCAGAGTCAATGGGGGAGCCAGATTCATTTAACAACTGTTTTACCAGCTGAATAACTGCAGCGACTCCCTTAACAATTGTGGCAAGAAAGATTTCAAAAATGGGGCAAAACTTACTTAATAAATGTCTTACATAGCAACATAAATTTGGGGCTCAATGGTGATCGTAAATCGAGGACTACCTGTATTTATAGAGCATGTAGTATCTGTTCCCAAAAACCCTTTTAGATAATAAACTGGACTTTGGTCACAATGTTGGTGAAAAATAATAGTATAACAATCAAGATGGCGAAAAGGAAAAGAAAGCCACTGATATGTAATTCTTCTTTTCTCCCATCTCCTTGAACAAGCCAACACAGATTATTTGCACAATGAAGCAGAAAAAAGGAAGGCTGCACTGTTGGAGAAGCAGATGGAGGAGACTACAAGGCTCCACCAACAACAGCAACAACAACAACAACAGGAAGAGGAAGATTGTCTGAAGGAAGTTCACCATGCTGAGACTCACAGACTTAGCCAGCATATTCAACTCCAGGTTAGACCTGCCCATTCAATATGCATCTAATTAGGTGCTCATGTGTATTTCCTTTCAGCTTTGAATTTTGTTTCTTCTGTTTTCTGCAGTAATCAGATTCAGATAAGCCCCTAATACACCCCTTGGGGACGCCATACAAACTCAGGATTTATGTTGCTCCCCTTTTTGTGTCACCTGAGTAGAGTACTTTCGTATTCGAAGATGAACAACCCTGTTATATTATTTCAGTTGGTTTAAACTCACTGTTTTTAAAGACCACATATTTGAACTCACTTGGGATCTTTAAAAAAACACGAATAAAAATGTTAGCTTCTCCCTGTACATTGGAAACCTCATCAATTTCACAACTGCGCATGTCCTTTCCTACTATTTCCCCTTTTCTCACTCTTTGTGGAGAGCGGTACTACAAGAGACATCCCTGTGGGTTTCCCCAAAGTTGGGGAAAGTTTACCTACTTCCTTCTTTCTACTTTAATTGAAGCTGATCAAACTGAGGAGAGTTAATTTTCTAAAAAACACACTGAGATAGTGTTGCTATGGAGACAAAGTTAACAGCTTTATTATTTGTCTCCTGTGTCAGTAGACCATGGGCCAGTTTCTGCTAATGGTAACTAGCTGATTTCCAATAGTTACCACCCAAGACTTGTGAGATATGGGCATCATTACTGAAAATGAGCTATACTATTTCTACCTAAATCATCATATGTTGACATCAGAATCCACTGAAGATGTTACCTAGCCTGGTAATGAAACATTCAGAAACCAACCCACAAGCTCAGAGAACGAACCTTCACCCTCATCCTACACCCAAGCTACAGATATTTGCCACTATAACAGACTAGAATATTCTTAACAGCCACAGGTTGTTGGTTGACTATGGATATGAACTAAACATTAATTAATCTATCATTTTTCATCCATCAGGTCTGCTTCTTTATCTCTGTGCCACAGTGCTTTGTTAATAATTAACAATTTTCCATGATAAAAACACACTTTTTGCAATTGATCCTTTTTTTTTTAGCATGGGTTCTCCCCCCCCCATTTTAAAAGCCTACCAAATCTGTTTGATCTGATGTTCAAGTAAGAGAAAAGAATGCTTCTAACACCATCAGTCTCTATTCAAAATCCTATGCAAGTGTATTCAGATGCAGATTCATTAGGGTTATTCATAAAGCTGCATAAAATTAAAATGCTAATCTGGCCACTCCCATTTCAGTCAACTGGGTGGTTTGGGAGTTGTAATCTAAAAGAGACAATTTGAGGCAAACCACTCAAAATTATAATGCATGTTTTATGATAATAATGTATTTTTTAATTTATCTGCAGCTTAACCTTTTATAGCTTTCCCTCCCTTAGGTAGAGAAGGAGGATTTAAAGTGCAAACAATTCTCTGAAAAATATGATATGTTGAAGAGGGAACAGGAGGAAACACTCCAAAGTAAGAATCTAAAACATGTTTATGGTATTTGTGACATTTCTTCTGTTTCTGACTTTTTTAAAATAAAGCACCAATGTATGCCACCCTGAGTTATATATAAAAAAGGCAGAAATAATAATAATCATCCAGATTAGTGTAAAACGAGTCTGGCAAGTTTCTGCCATTAAAGATGAAGGCTGGGAATGAAATAACTATGGCTCCCCACATCTAGATAGGTCCAGGTTTTATTTATTTACTTAAAACATTTATATACTCATCCCTTTTATAAACGATCCTGGGCATCTCTCAATCAAAAGTTCAAGCAGCATAAAAACCAGAGTAAACTGTAAAACCAAAAATATTAAAACATTAATAGCATCGTTGACTGAGTTGGGTGGCCATAGAAATTGAACAAATAAATGAATAAAAATTAAAAGCAATAAACACCTGACACCAAGTCAAACTTCTAATGTGCAGTTACCTATTCTTATCTCATCACTTGGGGGAAAAGCTGGGTCTTCAAAGCTTTATGGAAGGCTAGGAGGGCAGAGACCTGCCAAAGCTCAGGGGGGAGGGTGTTCCTTAGGGCAGGGGCTGTTACAGAAAAGGCAGTCATCAGATGGTAATATTTAGGGGACGGAAGTAGGAGACTGGCCACCTATCTGACCTGGTACGAGGTGCAGATGTCCTTTGGGGCTTCCCAAAGACATTGGGGATCCCTTGCCTTGCAGTTTAATACTTTGTTTGAATGAAAGACCTTCAGAAGAACAAGCTTCTGTTTACATATACTGTACCTGTTGATAATAATACAGATTGATAATAAACCTGTTGATAATAATACATATTGCTCTTCTTGATGGGCTTAATTCTGGTGGTCTAACACTCCTATAGTGAGGTTTCAAAATTGTCCATTGGATCTTCTGCTTCTCAGTGCTTTCCTTTTGGGTCCTACCCGTCACAGATAGCTGTCCTTTATTAACAGCATAATTAACCAGTCTCTTTCTCCAGTTTTATGGGAAGGATACCAAAAGGTGGACGAGTGACCAAAGCACAAATAATAACCACAGAGATTCAGGATGAAATGGCAGGAATAGCATCACATTCATGAGCACAATTTTTAATGACTGATCACTTAATCACCTCTAAAAAAAGCTTTAGTCATAATTTTGCTATAAAGAAAGTGGTGCCTACTGATTTCTCTAGCAATTGGTGATTCTTGCAGGAAACCCTTGGCTCATCACTGGTATGACATCTCCCCAAACCAATTTGTCATCATTCAATTCTTGTTCCCTATAGATAGCTCATATTCACCTGAGATGCACAATACTTTAATAATGTGGCTCATTCTGTTTTTCAGTGCCTTCTGGCTCTTTGTCCATACAATTTCCAATGCTCTGTTTGCTTACTCCGTCTGCCTCCTGGATGTGACTCAATACAAGTGATCTGTCAGTCACTGCATATAAAGAAAGTACGGATATATCAAAATGGAGCTTGTGCTTTCTTTTGTTTGGACCCCCATTTCGTATTTCTCTTGCAGAACTCCAGAAAACACATGATCAAGAGAAGCTGTTCCTAACCGAATCCTACCAAAAAACTCAGGCATCTTTGCAGGTACCAGTTTCTCTGCTTCAGGAAAACAGAAAGGTCCAAATTCAGTACAGTAGGTCAAGATGGCAGCAAAAAAGACTATCCTTATTTGATCTCTGTTTTGATCTGCATTCTTCTATCTGGCCCCTTCCCAATGTGCTTCCTTACTCTGGTTGGTAATTATGGAATTGTACTTTTGTGCTTTTAGAGGACACAGTGTTGGGGGATATAAATTGGATCATTCTATTATATATTGCACTTTGAGGAATTGAGGACTATAGGTGTGTGGTGGTAGAAAATTATTATCGCTATTCTGTTCTTGTTTGGAAACACCAACATCCTAATTAATGACTTATGGCATCTTCCAGAGTCTTCTGTTCATAATAAAAGAGAAATAGGGGAGGTCTTGTGACATCACAACAATAGAAGGATGATGCTATAATATCATTGGTGGAGAAATGTCCAAAACCAATAATGTGGTAGTATAGCATTCCAACTGCTATGGCTTCTGTATAAGAAATGTCAAAAGGAAGTTTTGTCCCAAATCATTAACCTTTGAGGTTCTGATGAAATTAAAAATGAGGTAGCCAATGGTGAAATTGACTCATTCCAGCACTATGGCACTGAGTGTGGAGAGCAGGGAAAATGCGATGGAAGTCATAAAGTAAGACTAATCTGTCTCATCTTTCTGCTCCAGGAGACCATTGACAAGCTGACTTCCCAGCTGAAGGCCTTTCAGGAGAAAATGAAACGGGTAGAAGAGTCAATTCTGAGCAGAGATTATAAAAAGCACATTCAGGTGACTTTACACCGTATGGAACATCTTGATCTGTTTATTTAAAGAGAGCGAGTAACAGAGTCTAAACACAGGGTCTTCTGGACATACCAAAATAAAACCATAATAAAAAAAATTGGAGGAAGGATACTTACATGCTTTTGCTTTTTGCAGCCATTCTGCACTATAAGGTCATAAAAACAATTATTTTTCCCAGTTCCTATCACTCCTTGGTTTAGTGTGCTTGAAATTGTTTATGGATAGTCCTTGAATTACAACTAACTACCGTATTTTTCAGAGTATAAGACACACTTTTTTCCCTCCTAAAAGAGGCTGAAAATTTGGGTGCATCTTATACTTCAAATGTAGCTTTTTCAAAGCTTTTTTTCAGACCTAATGAGGCACTCGCAAGTGAAGCGATCTCCGCTTCCCTGCTTTGCCTGCTCCCTCCGACTCTCAGCTGTGAAGCTTTTTTTCAGCCTTAAAGAGGCGCTAGCGAGTGAAGCGATCTCCGTGGTTTGCCTGATTTTCTCATTGCTTCTCTCTCCAAAGATCAGTTGTGCTTTAGAAGCTGTTTTTTATCCCCAAGGAGGGGATAAAAACCAGCAAACTAATGTGCTGAAGTTGACCAGACTAAGGACACTAGTCAGATGAATACCTGGTAGGCAGATGTTTTCCTGCTATTTTCCTCCCCAAAAGCTAAGCTGTGTCTTATACTCCGGTGCGTCTTATACTCCGAAAAATACAGTAATGTGGACATAAAGCATAATGTCACATGATCACACCACTGAGCAATGGTAAACCCTGCAGTCCTTGTTGCTGTTGTCATTAAGTGAAAATAGTGGGTTCTTAAGCAAATATTTTCTCGCAACTTCCTGTCAGCTTTCCACAAATAAACTGAGCGTAGAAGCTGGCAGGAAGTTGCAAGACCCATGGGGCTTGCAAACAGGACAGAGACATGCAAGTGGCTACTGCTGGCTGGGAGAAGGAGCAAGGAAGTGCAAGAGTGTCTGGGGAGGGGGTGCAAGCTCCTACAAGTGGCAAAGGACACACAGTGGAGCATGGTGAGGCTTGGGGTGACTGCTGCTGGGTAGGGGAGAGTGCACAAGATAGTGCAGGTGACCAAGAAGGTGTGGCACAAGCACACAAGCTCAGAGAGGGTGCATAGGGAGAGAGCCTTACCCAAGAAACTTACAACCTTCTCTGCCAGTTCCCACATGATTTTGCTTGTGGGAAGCCAGCAGGGAAAGTTGCAAATCATATCACCTGATTGAAAGAAGCTGCAACCATTGTAAGTGCAAATCATGCACTGGCCATGCCCAGTTTAGCAAAGGGGGAAAAAAGTTGCGATATGTCAGGTGACACCACCGAGATGACACAAGTTTGATGCCCCTGCTTTATAGGAAGCAACCAGCTCCTTGAATTGCACCTGGAAACAAATTGGCAACCAATGAAGCTCGCAAAGCCCAGGTGCTACATGGACTAACCAAGGCATGCCCATTCCTGCTCTGGACTAGTTGACGCTTAATGCCTTTTTTTGCTAGCTATTTTGGCAACTTATGCTAGGGGGGAAAAAAAAGAACAGAGCTTTTACAAACAAATAAATGCATTTCTCCCTTTTTTTAAAATTAAAAACCTTTAAAGGACTATGGGACCCCCAGCCAGTTCTGGGAGCAAGAACTAGAGAGTCTACATTTTGTCATTGAGATGAAGAATGAACGCATCCACAGCTTGGACAAGAAGCTGCTGAACCTGGAAATAGTGGTGGGTTAATTGTATGAATTCTAAATGTAACTGAAAAGACTCATAAAAGAGCTATATTGTGCTTCAAAAGAGAAAGTGAGAATCACCTTTTCCAATTTTGTGCCACTGGATCAGAGGTGGGTTTCAGCAAGTTCTGACCAGTTACTGATAGCGGAAATTTTGAGTAGTTCAGAGAACTGGTAAATACTGGCCCCGCCCCCATCTATTCTCTGCCTCCCGAGTCCCAGCTGATTGGGAGGAAATGGGGATTTTGCAGTAACCTTCCCCTGGAGTGGGGTGGGAATGGAGATTTTACAGTATCCTTCCCTTGGAGTGGGGTGGGAATGGAGATTTTACAGTACCACGCCCACCAAGCCACGCCCACAGAACTGGTAGTAAAAAAAATTGAAACCCACCACTGCACTGGATACTGTGGAATGAAAAGATAGGAATATAGGTAACTGCCTTATTCTAAGGGTCCTTCCAAATGACCTTTTTTTTTTCATGGCCCAAGTCATCTAATCTCATTATTAAAATGAAGAATGGCTTGAGAAGGCTCTTTTAGGACACTTTGATGCAACAGGAAGTGGCATTTTCACATGTTTATGAATATGCAGAGAACTGACAGTCTATCGGTTTCCCCTTCCTGGCCATCAGATAAGCATAGAAATATCTCAACCAATCAGTAGTTATCTACCAGCCTATTTAGGGATGCCTTAACCTGCCCCTCTGATTTGTGAGGAAGTACAACAAAGCCCTTTCTTCCATTCTCCAAAATGAGCAAGCCTTTTTTTCAACTGGCCATATTAGGATCCCTTTATGCCATTCCCTCCTTGCCTTAATGGGATAACAAGAGCAGGGAGGTGGAATAAGGGATCTCTTCCTACAGCTTCATAGGCTGCCCTTTGCAAGACAACGCTATGATTCACTTATACTTTGGCAGTGGTACTTGTTTCCATTTTGCCCAAAACTTCCCAAATGCAATAGTAGGAAGGAGGGACCCGGTGACAGGCTAAACATCTAGTGATTATGTTTGATGGATCGCAAGGGGTCTCAGTTCTCTTTGTGAGCAGATCCATGTAGAACTCAAGATCAGATCACTGATAATACTGAATATGTTTTATTTATACTGGTAAGGATTCCTCAGGGTTATGGATAGGCATTTTTCAGCTCTAATTGGAGCTGTTGGGAATTGGGAACTGTATCTGGAACCTTTGACCTTCCCTGCAAATTATGTGCTTTTTCATAAAGATACATGCTAATGTTTGGAGTTGTAATCCAAGACTTTTGGAAGGTGCATTTGGTCTTGAAAAATATTTTACAACCAGTAATATTCTTCCATTTCGTACAAAGGGCAAGTGATATAGATATGAGGGCAGAGACCAGGATTTTATTAGTGCACTTATAAATCTACAGTTTCCAGGATGAAAATGTGTTTAGGATGATCACATTCCCATAAAGTTCTGCAGCTTGCTACATTGTCTTTATGTGACTGAACTTTTTGCATGCTATACCTTTGTTGTATCTGAGGTTTGCTCACCCTTCTGGTCCTCTCTTAGATGGAGTCAAACTTACTACTTGAAGAGAAAATTAAAATTTTACAACAGGAAAATGAAGATCTCCAAGTACGGATGCAAAACCACGTGACAGTGACAAGGTGGGGCCTTCACTACAGTAACCTTAACAAGATTTTATTTTATTTATTTATTATATTTTTATCTCACCTTTATTAGTTTATAAGTAATTCAAGGAGCAGAAGATCCTATTTTCCCCACAACAAGAAACCTGTGAAGTGGGAGGAGTCCAGAGTGAGTGTTTGGCCCAAAGTCACCCAGCCAGCTTTTATGCTTAGGGCAGAGCTAGAACTCAGTTCAGTCTGGTGCTTTAATCACTAGACCCAAACTGGCTCCCATTCAAAGATGATTCCTGTTTGATCAGTTTTCTGTGTCAGTGTAATCTGATGACTATGGGAAATGTTTTTATTCCCCAAAGTCTCACGGCTATTGTACTTAGTAGCATTACAAACATGTGAAGAACTACTAAATTCTTTGGCAGTTTTTTTGTTTTTTTTTTAAAAAGATGTTTATTTTCAAGAATATATTATTATGTGTGCTTTTCTCCCAGTCAGTAATTTCTCCTAGTAGAACTGGGTGAGCGCTTTGTGGCTTCCATATGTTTTTAAACTGCAACCTTCCATTATTCCTCCCAACTGTTCGACTAGCTGGGCTCATACAGCACACTAAGCCATAATGGCATTACTCTAGCTTTGTCTTAAAAGCCACTATAGTTTGGAAATCATGGTTTATGACTTATAATTACGTATTCGAGAAATTATGATCAAGGAAATCATGGTTTAGCATCTTGTCCAGACTCAGGCTACAGCTGATGACAATTAAAGAGTTCAGTAACATTTGAAGAGCCACAAATAAGAATAGAATCTATAGGACTTTCTGACTCTGGAATTAACTGGGATTGTCATTTCTGATGCCTCAAGGATCTTTCTCCAGAGTGAGGCTTGTGTTTTGGGGATCATGCAGAGTATCAGCAATGTTAAGGGGTAAATTGGGCATCTTAAATATCTTCAAGGAATCAAGAATCCATTGTGCTAATCCACAACCTCTTCACCAATGCAGAAAACAATAAAAATCATTAGATCCAATTAGAAAAGTGTTGAAGTCCACAAAGCCTTCAAAGTCTTTCTAATTGGAAAATCTTTAAACGTAGCCACTAAGCTATGCAATTTGTACACTTGGTTTATATAGAAGAAGTGACGAATCCTTGGAATGAAAACTGATGCATATTTCTTCCTTCCTACCTGTATACTGTGGTCTAAGAACTGTAATTCTTATCATGCTTTAATAGGCAGCTGTCTGAGGAGCTTCTGACCATTCGTGAGGCCCTGGAGAAGGAGACCCAGCTGAGGGAGCAAGGTCACCGAGAGAAAGAGGAGCTCTTGTACAGGGTGCTTCATGGCGATTCAGGCCACCCCTTTGCTATCTCTACTGAGACTTCACTCATTGCCACATAGCACTTTGAGAGGCCAAAGACACTGACGTGGTATAAAAACAGAACAGGAGGGAAGGAGACCACAATGTGACTGTTTCATCATTGCATTCTGCTCCAGAGGTGTTCAGATTTTATTTTTTTATCCCATGGACTAAGGTGGCCCTCAAGGGACATGCCACAGGTCACACTCCTCCCCGACAAATGGGGGCCAACTTAAGAAATGGGAATAGAGATAACATTCACATTAAATGAATTAAATAATACCCTGATTATTTAAGAATTTTCCATTTCTGCCACATTAATAATTGCAATGTATTGGTGTAGAGGGGATCATGCTGAAGGCTGGCAAGGGAGGGCTTCGGTCCAGGTTGTACACCCTTGTGTTGGCCCTGGTGTTATTCTATGGCCTAAGGACAATTCTTGTTGGCATTTTCTCTTATGCCCTTGAAATCCTGAAGTATGGGAATTTTTCATCTTCCTTTCAATTTCAGTGCTAGTCAAGTAGTTCACCCTTCAGATATTTTGTGGTATTCAGCAGTCAGACCAGGTCTTTCTCTTCTCCTTCTCCCAAGAGTAGCAGAATTAACTACCTCATATATGTGAGGGGGTAAAAAAATATGAGAAAAAGGATTAGGAGCTACAAATAAATTGCACTTCACACAGTCACACATCTGTGACATACTATGAAAGGTTTACACTTGATTTCAGCTGATGGAACTAGAGCTATACCAAAATTCTAAAGCAGTTGGATTCTAAGTCAGTGCTTTGTAAATTTGAGCAGATTTGTAACTAAGTTTCTTTCTACATTGCATCTTTCTTCTGCTGTGTGTCTCCATGATATTTCTTTTATCTTTTGCCTAGCTCATGTGTGACTCAAAAGCTTAAGTCGTCCTTAGCTGTGCTGGGATTAAAGTAGTACAATATTTTCACCTTATTTCTCATCTAGTAAAATCAGGGAACTATATGAGTAGTGCCTTAAAATTAGGACAATTGTAGGATTGTCACTATAGAGTTAGGATAGGAATTGCCAGTGGGGCAACAACTTTATGATTTTCTACTGATTTAAGGATGGGTGGATAGCACTTAACACAGTAGTGGAGAAAGATGTTGAGACTCTAGAAAGAGTGCAGAGATGATTAGGGGACTGGAGGCTAAAACATATGAAGAACGTTTGCAGGAACTAGGTATGTCTAGTTTAATGAAAAGAAGGACTAGAGGAGACATGATAGCAGTATTCCAATATCTCAGGGGCTGCCACAAAGAAGAGGGAGTCAAGCTATTCTCCAAAGCCTGAGGGTAGGACAAAAAGCAATGGGTGGAAACTAATCAAGGAGAGAAGTAACTTAGAACTAAGGAGAAATTTTCTGACAGAACAATTAATCAGTGGAACAACTTGCCTCCAGAAGTTGTAAATGCTCCAACACTGGAAGTCTTTAAGAAGATGTTGGATAACCATTTGTCTGAAGTGGTGTAGGGTTTCCTGCCTAAGCAGGGGATTGGACTAGAAGACCTCCAAGTCCCTTCCAACTCTGTTATTTTATTCTATTCTAAGACGTTAAGGAAAAGGTTCTTAACCTGGGTTGACCACATTCTCAGGAAATGAGAGATGCAATTTCAGGGGGTATGACAAAGAGTGACTTGTGTCCCTTAGTGACAGGTCACAAGTCATAATTACTTTTTAGGGGGTGCAAATATTAAACATTTCCTGGGGGAATGGGGCATAAAAAGTTTGGAAACCAATGCTTGAAGGGAAGATGTTGAAGTTTTTCCTGCCACATAGGGCTGCTTATCCTTGATCATCTTTCATATCTCTAAGAAAAGCTTTTTAAAATTACTCAGTTATGTGAGCTTGATTGTTGTGGGTCTCCCCATTTTCCCCGTTGTTAGAATTATGATCAGTCCCTGGCCATATCCTCTTATTATCTAACTTTCTAGATGAAATAACTGGTTCCCATAGATTTGGAAGACAAGGAAAAAAGAATTATTTTAATTAATTTGCTTCCAGAATCAAACTCTTTTGTCTTGTTTGACAGGGTCTCTCTTTGCTGGTTCAAAATTTTGAGAATGGTATATTAGAATGGTTCTCAAAAATGGAACAGAGATCAAAACTCTTATTGTATGACTGTTTTGTAAAGCTGATAAATGACAATGCCCTCTACTGATTGTAGGGTGGTGCTACAAGTTACATTAAAAAAGTGATTGTCAAATTGAAAGTACTACTATAGACATGTAATAATTTAAATTCAAAGAAATTGGATGTTAAAATGCATTGTTCTAATGAAGAAATTAAATTGGTGTTTATTGTGGTTCTAGTGCAATGTAGACATTGATGAAGTGAATAAATATTGGTACTTAGTATTGCTATATATTCAAGGAAAGCTGATATAGTTTTATCCTGGAAAAACATTACAAAGATTTAACTAACTTCTGAACTGCCCTCTAGATAAATCTGTGTGCTACAAAATCTGATTTTGGAGTGACCCTCTCCAACACATAATTTCTATCCAAGTGATAGAAATTGTTCAGGGCAAAACTGTTCCTGGATAATGAGAGGTAATTTTTTCACTCTACTCTGCCCTGATTAGACCACATGTAGAATATTACATCCAGTTGTGACATTGCTGTTCAAAAAGGATATCATCAAACTGGAGCAGGTTCAGTGGAGGATGACCAAGATGGAGAACAATTAAAGGATCTTGGTGTATTTAGCCTACATAAGGGAGGGGAGATATTCAAATATTAGCCTTCAAATATTTGAAGAGCTATTACATAGAAGAACGAATGGATGTATTCTCTATTGCCTAATGGTATAGAACCAATGGATTAAAGCTACAAGGAAGTAGATTCAGGTTAGATATTAGGAATATCTTTCTGACTGATGTCCTTTGGTATAATAGGCTGCTACATGAAGTGGTGAGTTCTACCTCACCAAAGAGTTGGTCAGCGGTCAGAGATGCTGTAGTGCAGGGGTATCAAACTCACGACGACATAGTCGTCACGTGACGTATTGCAACTTTTTCCCCATTCACTAAACCGGGGCTGGGCGTGGCCAGTGTGTGACGCATCTGGCCCATGGGCCGCAAGTTTGATACCCCTGCTCTAGTGGATCCTGTATCAGCAGGAACTAGATGACCAAGTTGTACTATGGTTCTAGGAAAACTCCATAAAAGCTCTCCATATTCAACACCAGCACTTATGCAGTAACCGGTTAAAAATTTCCTGGGCAACATCACTCTGTCCATTATTTTGATTGGTTCTCTTGATTTACCATATTGGCCAAGCCTAATTCTCAAGAAGTGATTTTTGTAGGAACATCTACTGTGTTTTTCAGAATGATTTATACAAAGGAATATACAGGCTTATGTACGATGGCACATTATGCCAAAAAACAATGGATAAATGGTGTCCTATAGATAAATATTCAAGCCCAACGGAACATAGGATTGCAGGTTGCAGGACCAAGTCATATATCTGGGTTCTTAAATGAGATAATGAAAGATAAGAATACACATTCTTTTATGTGTATTAATTATTATAGATTAATGAAAAAACAGCAGGTGAGAAGTCATCCCCAATGCAACAGACGCACCTTTGGCCCCAGTGATGCCTATCACTTTTGTCAATCCCATTTACAACTGTAAACTCTCTTTATTTTCCTGATTTTGAAAAGATGGTACAGGAGAGGTATTTGGTTTTGGTTCTTTGCTTCCTATAAAATGCTAGGAATTTTTTTGCAGGGAGACATTTTCACATTATTGCAAGTATGAATCACTGTGACATGAGTAATATTTGAAATGATCATCATAGCTCCAGTGCTTACAAAAACTCTAGTAACAGTTCAGATTACAGGAAATATGTATTTATTTAATCTCATCTTTATTATTTTTATGAATAATTTATAAAGAGTCACTTTGGATAGTGAGACAGGTGACATATAAATTTAATAAATTAAAAAAATAACTCAAGACAGCAAACATACCTAATACTCCTTTCACCTGATATTTTCCCCACAACTCTGTGAGTTAAATTGGTATAAGAGAATGACTGGCACAAGGTCACCCAGCTGACTTTAATGCCTAAAATGGGACCAGAATTCACAGTCCCCTGGTTTTTAGCCTGATGCTGTAATCACTAGACTCGATTGGCTAGAATCACTAGATCTGAAATACATAATTCCAGATAAGTCACAGATGGCAACCAAAAAATTATACTTTCTTTATCTCCTTACTGCCATCTACTGCCATATTTTAGCAGCTCAGTTCTCATAGCTTAATTATTTCCAGCAGTAGCTATTCACTCATATAACTGTGTGTTAGAAAACCACTTTATTAGCAAGTACATTATCTGGCTTTACTGCCTTTCTGTATTTCTGTATTAGAGATCCTTCAATTTACAGTACTACTAGTTACAGAACTGAAGTTCTAATAAGAAAAATGCAAGTCTTATTCCTGGACTAACTCAGAAAAAGCACAAGTCAGCCACTGCTGTTTTTCCCTATATTTTTATCCAGAAAACCAGTGAATACCGTTTTTTTAATGAAAAATAATATTTAAACAAGTATTTGCATTTTTAAATATATATTCTCAAAAAGTTATTTGGACTTTTCGCTGAATTGCCTTAACAGATGCCTTAAGATGCCTTACTTAGAAATGGTGGAGACAAATGATAAATTTAATATCAGAAATATTCATAAAATTTACAAACACTGTTTTAAAATGTCATTTTATAGATGCCTATTTTTCTTGCTGTGTGAATTTTTTTTCTGTGAACACATCCTTTTTTTTTTTATTAAAGTACTCCAGAAATAATACTGTGATGTTTATGATTAAAAATATGAGGAAGGTAGTATTTGCATATTGGTGCAGCTAAAAGTGAGGCCTAGACTTGGTCTGATCTACAATTGGTAATGGTCCTTTTCATGAGGTGCAAACATTTAGTAATGACAATACCTTCTATTTAGTAATAGAAGAATATTTCTGTCCATTTCCTAAAAGAGACCCTCTCCTTAATGCAAATTCCAAAACCATAAGTAGATATCACAAAAACAAAACAAATATCTTCTACTACGAAAAGGGGTTGAGAAAGTGTTTCCAGAGACTGGAATTTACTGTTTGGATGAGTTATATATAAATAGCCAGCAAACTCTCTTATCCATATTATTATCCCTACTATTGCTTTTCTTAGTGTTTTAAATTTGCACAAGCTGTCTTGTGATTATTATTATGAAAGGCAGAATAATGAATTGAAAAATATAACTGAAGACTTACATAAGACTCAGGTAAAACAAATGTGGATCATTGACAATGTAATTCTTTTCCTACCCTTATGCTGGTACCTGTTAAAAAAAAGGATTATTTGGGGGGGCTAACCAGCCAGCAAGAGAAGTTATTGCTTATTATTGTTTTACTTTACTTTTAGCCATTTTGGGAAATCACCCCATCATTATTTGTGGCTCACAATAGCCTTTTGTTCATTTTTCAAAGAATAATGTCACAGATCAACCTTGGACCAAAGATTTGGAAAAATTGTTCTGCAAAGCAAGCTCACCTCACCACCTATCTCCTGTCCTAGTAGCCCCAAGTGAAAACGAGCAATTTCTGGCTCTCCAAAAAACAGCACAAATACTGCACTTGATTCTGGTCTGAAAGAATGCTGTTAAAGGGTTTCTTGGTGATTTGGGAGCTGAGTAAGTTTGGAAAAATTGGAAATCAAAAACAAATATATCTCCTTTTTTTGAACATTTTGGCCATTATAGATTCAAGTATCAGCTGCCTCTACACTCAGAATTGCTTAACCCTAGCTATGAAGATACCAAAGTGATGAAACATTACAGAAAAATATGTAAGGGATAGGGAATGTTCAGGATGATGTTAATGGCATTGTGATTCAAGCTCCACCATTTTGGTAATGTGTAGGTTTTCTGCACTGACACTGCTGTCTTCCAACCAGCAAGCATCTAGTGCAGAAGTGTCAAACTCGCGTCGTCACATCGTCACGTGACGTATTGCGACTTTCTCCCCTTCGCTAAAATGGGGATGGGCGTGGCCAGCACATGATGCAACCAGCCCTCGGACTGTGAGTTTGTCAGCCCTAATCTAGTGGATATGAATGATATTAATTAAATTATCTGTTGTTCTAATTTTCTTCTGACTCAGTTTTTGATTCTTGGTAACTGCCTGGACTAGTCCCTATAATTTTGTTGGCAAGGGTGGTTTTTTTTGGGGGGGGAGGTGGTTTGCCTTTGCTCCTTCCTCAGGTTGAGAGAGAAGGACTTTCTTAAAGTCACATAGATGTGAGATTTGTGCCTAAAATGGGACTAGAATTCATGGACTCCAGGTTTCTAGCCTAATGCCTTAACTTCTACACTAAACTGGCTTTCATTTCTGTTACCTATTGAGAAATAGGAGTAAATGGATAACATTGAAAGCACTGTTATGAAATAAACCATTTCACGCCATAGTTTCCTTAGAGTCATTTTTTAAAAGTGACATTTGAATCTGTGCTGTTTATTAAATGAGTTGTTTTCTCTAGAGACGAATCTTTATTCTTCTTGTTCTCTGTGCTGTGACGAATTCCATAGCCAAAATAAATTAGAAAACCTGCAACACATAGGACAGCAACATCACTCTTTTCTTTCAAAACGTAAAAAAATAGAATAACCCCATCACAAACACCCATATAAAATAACATTTATATTAATATAGTTTATGGCTGACTTTGTAAATAAAATGCTTGTTATCAAGGTTATCAGAGTTAATACCTCATCTCTGAGGCATAATTTATTTACCTACAATTGACCGAAATCGACATAGTGGTAAACCAAAATGTGCCTTACTTGCTTTCAACTCCAGCCAATTGTGGTTTGTCCAGTAAACCAGGGTCAAACAATGGTTCACAACACACTAAATCAGAACCCCAAACCAAACCATAACAGCATAATAAGTGAACGAACTACATTTCTTCTGGTGCTATGGGCCAGTACAGTAGTATCCTTATTTTATGAGCTGTATATGATTTGGATCTGATTACATTGCACAGGCCCTTGGTGGCCTGTACGTCTCATTGTTCTGATGGGGTGCAAACTGATTTAATTGAAAAGCATTGGTGATACCCCTGGTAGATGCACCAACCAATGTTTTAATTTAAAATTCAATCTGCCTTATAGCCCCAGAAATAAAAAAAATAGAATAGGAAGAGATTAGTTAGACAATAGAATCCATCTCCCTGTTCAATGAAAAGACCCACTTTCAAGTATCTCAGACAAATGGTAGTTTAGCCTCCATTTGGACACATCCAATGAAGGAGAATCAATCACCCTTCTGGATAACTGACTCCATTGTCAAATAGCTCTTTGTAACCCTGAGCAATAGAAAGAGCTGCAACCAAGTCAAGGGTGAGATAAGCAGGAATGGAATTTGGGAAAGTGTCTCACAATTAACCTCCCTTGTTCTATAATCCTTTCTTTTATCAAATAATAAGCCATAATTAGAATTTAGTAACTCTAATGAGATAATAATCAAGAACTTTGCCTTATGAGGTATTCAAGGGACACAGATGGACAAATCATGATTGATTTGAAGCCTATTGAGTATATCTCTGCACTTACCAATAAGCAACCATACTGAGAACAGAACCCAGGTCTCATAGCTCAGTTGGGCCATCAGAAAACTATTGATGAAGATACTGAAGATGGGTAGGAATGGCAGGCATGGTACCTAAATTAACACATATATATTTAGGCCTTAAGACTTTAATAAAAGTGTGGCCTTCTATAGGCCTCATATGACATACCAACATTCCTTTTGAGATTCCCAGACTCTTCCAAAATGGGAAAAGTCAAACTGTCTGATCTTCTTCTGCAGCGTGAGAGGGTGGTTAATGGGTGTTAGCTTTGCATAGACTTAAAATATCCAATGTACTGTATTTCTTAAAATATGTGCAAACCCACAAAAAATCAGTTCCTTTTTCCGGGGGGGGGCTGTTTGATGGATTTTAATGAAATAAATAGAAGCATACGTTTTATAGTTAAGTATTTCACCCTTCAAATTTTCCCTGGTTTCCCCTCAAAAAAATAAATAAATTATCACCTATGATGATTTCCCCTTTCTACGTCTTTTCCTTTTAATCATTAGGAGCTAAATGGGGGGAGGGGAAGAATCATAATGGTCTTTGCTGTTGAAGAAAAAAGTAGCAGTTTATGAGAATGACTTCGCTATATTATTATAAAATAAAAATGATAGAAGGAAAAAATAAAATAAAGGGAAAGTGTTGCCCTGCCCATTTTTTGAATTTGCTCCTGATATGCTTATATGAAGCTTAGTTCACTACTCGGCTCTGAAAAGTTGTGCATTCTTTCTTTAAGTGAACAAAAACAAAAACATTTTTATATT
Organism: Pantherophis guttatus; assembly: GCF_059756535.1. Classification (NCBI taxonomy): domain Eukaryota; kingdom Metazoa; phylum Chordata; class Lepidosauria; order Squamata; family Colubridae; genus Pantherophis; species Pantherophis guttatus. The sequence continues at coordinate 198,488,363 of NC_142064.1, read as the reverse complement.
ATAGCATTTAGTTATTCTCTAAGTAGTCACCCATGTGGCTATACATTCTTGACTTTGGCTGATCTTGTATATTTAAGCCAAATACAGCAGGACAAACAATAGGACACATCCAGGAAAAAACAGGACTGGGAAGAAAAAAGATGATCCCGGAAGAAAGCGATGGTAAATCACTTGTATTTTGTCAGGAAAACTACATGGGTGCACCCATAAAATCCTCAGGAATCAAGCTAGATTAAAAAGAATTTGCTGTATTTTTTCTGAATCATTATAAATAAAAATCAACTAATTAATTAAAGAAACTTTAGCATATCAGAATTGAGCCAGAACAACTGTCAAAAGGAACACCTCTAAGGAGAAAGCCAATCATTCTACTAGAGGGTCAGCATTCCTCTGGATTAAACTCATGAAAATCTGCATATTATAGAGGTGATTACGGAACTCCTACTTCAGAGGTTGGTTTCAGCAGATTCTGACCAGTTCTGGAGAACCGGTAGTGGAAATTTTGAGTAGTTTAGACCACCGGTAAATACCACCTTTGACTGGCCCCGCACCCATCTATTCTCTGCCTCCTGAGTCCCAGCTGATCAGGAGGAAATGGAGATTTTGCAGTAACCTTCCCCTGGAGTGGGGTGGGAATGAAGATTTTACAGTATCCTTCCCCTGCCACGCCCACCAAGCCACACCCACCAAGCCATGCCACACCCACTAAACCACGCCCACAGAACCAGTAGTAAAAAAAATTTGAATCCCACCACTGTCCTACCTTATGCCTAAATAACATGCCATCATCACCATTACTCCACCACAGTTCTTAACAATAACACTATCACCATAGACAGAGTTCTTCAAATCATTAAGGCTAAACTATTGGAAGTGTAGACATATTTGGATCATGAGAAGGACAAAAAACGAAGAGGCAGCTCCATTTTAAAAATGTACACTCTGGCTAAAAAAACCCTAGAGAAACAGAACAGACTACAAAGAAATCTATCAGGCCTTGTCTTCACAGGTCTAGCCTTCAGGAGATTCCATCCAACTAAACCTAATATCAGCATTAACAAACATAACCTACCCAGGAAATATGTTTTTGTTTTTAGCCTATCTCCATGAAATTACCTTCATTTTGTTTCCATGAAATGAAATAGGGTTAAGTTACTCTTATGTGTTAACAGTGTCAAAGTGTTTTTTTTTTCTTGCCATTGGAACATGTTAAGGTGTATAAAACTCGTTAGCTTTGTCAACCGTTGGTTTAGAAAGAAGTCAAGTGACCGTAGTGATTTGAAATAAGAACAGGATAGAGATTGGTAACAGAAACAACAAAAACCAAACAAATCTGCTTCATTTGTAGATGAAGATTACTTCAGTTCATGAATGGGTGGCTGCCCAGTGTTCCTACCTCATGCACATATTTGGTTTGCTAACCAAGTATTTAGCTGCTTACCATGAAATCTACTTTCTTCTGACTTTGAGGCTGTCTCCAGATGACCAGAGATGCCAGTAGAATCCCCAGCAAGTTGAAAAAAAGGCAGACAACACACCACAGAGTTCCAGATGTCAAACATGGCAATTTTATGGAGGTCAGCACGCACACAACACAGATGAAAAGAGCTGGATAGAACATAATCTGTGAAAAGCATGCAGGGGACAGGCACATTTTCCTCATAAAGGACCGGACTATCCTATACATCCCTTTACATGCAATGAAAAGCACGAGGCAGAATGGCATGGTTGTTTAATCTAAAACCCTTTTAGGAACTAGTAAAGCTGTTGTAAATCGTTAAGCTAGTTATGCCTTTTTTTCTAGGGTTATATAGCTGGTTTGAATGTTGTACAGCACACATATGATCTGGCTGTTTCTATTCCAAGTGGTGGCTATAATATTTAATCCATATTTATCCATTTATCTGATGCAACACTTTTCTTATCTAATTTTTATACATTCAGTAAACAACAAGCTCAGAGATAATGTGCCCAAGAGCATCAATATGGATGTTATGTTTCGTCACGGACTCAATGACAATGAACAAAATGAAATCTAGACTAGATAGGATGCTAGTCCTATTACTTTAAAATAACTGCTTGTAGTCTGAGACCTTTTTGCTTTTAAGGTGGTTGCATTTAACCAGAGGAGTTCACACCATGATTATGTTTTAATTTAAAAAGCGTATCTATAAATTTAAATATAAATGGTGCAAACTACAATAGTTAGTCTTTCTAACTAGTGCATGATAATGTATGTGATTAAATTATAAATCTGCATACTTTTCCACACACTGATCTTAACTTTCAAACATTTTAAAGCTTCAGAAACCTGTTATAAAACTATTTGAATGCTTTGGTGGTAATGTTTTGAAAATACTTTAAGATGTCTTTCTCCATACAAAAAATAACATTCCCCTACATTGTTCCAATTTATGGAATGTACTTTCTCAGGGATTATATTGGATCAAACTTTTTTTGCCTTTAGAAGAATAGTCAAGGGACATCTCTTTCTCTTCTCATGTTGATTCTTAACAAATTTAGTGTTTTTTTAACCTGTGTATCCTTATTTTTCTACTTCGTATTTTATATTTTAGATGTTATCTGTCAGTTGAACCCATGAATATGCCCATGGACATTTCAGGCTCCCTGTTACTTAAATTTTAAACATTATTTTAAAAATTAATTGGAAGGAGGGGAATGAAAAAAGCTGGCTAACTTCAAAACAAAATCTCTAATATTCTTTTTATTGACATGAATAGCTCCAGGATTCCCATAGGCGTCATTAGAAATAAAAATAAAAAGAGTAGGTGGCTGCAGATTTAAAGGAAAAAAGAAAAGGAACATTAGAGAATACCCTGAAGGGCTAGAGGTGGTGATAGAAAGCAACCAATTGGCTATCTAGCTAATGAATGTTTCTGATAGCTCATGCCTACTATTTTAACTAAGTAAACCTTTCTCCATGATAGCCATTTTCTAAAGAGACCAAAAGCATGCTCTCAGAATTCTAAATGTGCCCAACACTTACCAAGAATAAACACTGTGTATACCACCAGTCTGGAAGAGTGATGGGATGGAATTATATCAGGGTGTATGAGGAGGTCTATCCAGGCCATTTTACTTACAGTTGTCTTTTCTATTGGATCTGGAGAACTAGGATCAGGTTGGTACCTGCAAAAGAATTTAACAAAAAATCAATTGTGTCTTATTTCTGCCCATTGGAATTGGCATCCCCAGGTGGTGTTAGCAATATGTCAGAGCCATTGCAAATAAAGTCATTTTCAGAGAATTAAGAAGGCTAAGGGAGGCCATGGAGACATATTAGCATACTAAACTATAGCTTAGTTTTTGTGGTTTTGGATTCTGATTCAAATTCCTCATTAAAATTTCCACATGTAAGAGCATGACTGTTGGGTAGAGAGGGAAAGGGAAATATGAAATGGCAAGGAAAATCTCCAGGAGCATCAATGCTGTTTGTGGAAATTTTGTGGAAATTAACTGAATATGACAAATAATATATTACATGATAATACAACATTAGTATTCTTCTAATATTGAGTCATTCAATATCCAAAGAACTGTATGAATACCTGGAACCATCGACAATCATATATACCTTTTCAGTATTCTAGTTTGCTAACAATAGTTACAAGTGCAGGTTATTGTATTACCTGAGAAGTAGAATGGAGACAGCAACTAAAGTGTAGGCCAGCAGTGTGCCAATAGACATCACATTAACCAAGACCTTCAGATCAAAAAGGACAGCCAACAGTGCTGTGAAAACAAAAAAGGGTGCCTATTGCAAGCACAATCAGTTGAATATTTTCTATTCTTATAGACATCTGTATAAGGACAAGATCTCCATTACTTTGCCAAAACAGCTCTTGTAAATACTTGCCATGGTTTTAGTCTCTTGAGTTAAAAATTATGTAAGAGAGAAATTCTGTGTGAACAGGGAGTGCACTTTGAAAATAATTCAGAGTACTCTGAGATCAGCATCTCTCTGCTATTCAGTAAAGCACCCAACTTTCTAGTTTTGAGTAAGATTATAAAAAAAGGCACTACTTTAGGAAGTCAACTTAAGATGGGGTCAAAAGCAATCTCTAAACTGTTTCTGAAGTATGGACACCCCTAGCCATGATCCAACAATGATCAAGTTCATCTCAAGGAATATTTATGTTCATCATTATTTTTTCTGGAAAAACAATACCTAGACTTACCTGAAACTACTCCAGACACCAAAGTTGCAATAATTGGATTTTGTTGGCTGTTCACTCTGGCCAAAACATGAAAGAGAAGTCCATCCCTGGCCATTGCAAATAAAATTCGTGGCATTGGGAACATAGAACCCAACAAGCTGCAAAAGAACCCCAAGAAAAGAGTAAAATATCCATGTTAATAACTCTTTGTTTCCTGTGGCAATCTGCACTACATGCATTGGACTAGATTTTGCAAGGGGGAAAAAATCTACAGCTTCAGGAGAAATGCGAATCATGGAATTGATATTTTAAGAATGATATATTTCTTATAGAGCTTGATGATAAAACAAGGTTTTAGGAGATTATTGTATTTTAACCTCCGTTATGCCATACCTGATAATAAGTAAAATAATCTGCAACATGTACTTGACATACCTGAGACACATGAGAAAGGAAGTTTTATACTTATAGTGATTTGTTCTTATAATAAGCAAAGCGGGTCCATTAAGAAGCCGATCACATAAAGGATGGACAGGCTAAAATGTATTATGTACAGTATCTGCCCTCTTTTACTTCATTGTTATTTTTGTTTTAATCCTGTTCTTATGTAAACTGCTTCAAGTCATCAGAGAAGCCTAGTAAAATAAACAATAATCAATTACTGTGTTTTGTCTAAAAAAATCAAAATCAATGACTTATAATGAATGGCTGTAGACTCAAAATAATCAGATGGAAAAATCTGCTCATAAAATGCATCATTCATTCATTTACAGAATTTGTCATCCTGAAATATAGTGATTGCCACATATAAATTTACTAAGCACTGATCTACCAGTGTCTGTTAACGACAGTTAAATGGAACCCAAGTTTCACAACCTTTAAAATAAATGATTAGCAAGCAACATTGTGTTACATGTTGCCTTCCTGCCTTTGTCATGGTCTTGGACATATCTGTATGGTTATAGTTACCGGTAGAACATCCTAGACAAGATGGTTCTTGTTATATTCTTAAAACGTAAGGATATGAGGTAGCTGTACCTGGTTGTAAGTGCACAGAGTGACCCCACAGCAACAGCGTACTTGGCTGATCTCCATCCAATATATTCAAAAGCCACTGGTAATGGGCTTAGTGTATCCAAAAGATGATAGGGCATCATGAGGGTCAAGGCAGCAGAAACACCAAAATATGTCAGGAAACAGATGAGAAGTGAGAAAATGATTCCCAGGGGGATAGATTTATGAGGATCCTTCACTTCTTCACCTGTTAAATGCAGACATGAGAAGCCCTAAGATCACTTTGAAATATACACTTTCATACTTCTGATTATTTATTTAATAATTATATGAATTGTGCACAGATGTAAAACCAAATTATGAAAGAGTAATAAAGCCCAAAGGAATTCCTCTTCTAGGTACCACTGGGATGGGTCACTCACTGGGATTGGAAGCACACTGAAATAATATGGCTTTAAATTGCTTCTAGACTCAGTGACTAAGGAACATAAATGCCTCAGGGAAAAAGCTCTGAAAAAGGCCTGTCTCCTAATCTATCCCTTTCTTTCAGTGATGTGTGTGCGTGTGTGTGTGTGTGATCCTTACCACTCTAGATGACCAGATTTCATGGGCTAATTCATATCTGGTAAGGTATTGTCTAATTATCTTATTTCAGACATCAAAAATGTAGAGCATTTTCCATCTGCCCGTTAGAACAATAGAACATAGAGTAGCTTTAAAAGGACCTTTATCTCTTCTTGAAGTCACATCAATTTTTATAATAATAATTTGTTAAATGTGCATGCTGCTCAACTCTCAACATCTCTGGCTGGCTCACAACAATTAAACAAATAAATTCCAATCAAGATTTTTTTTAAAAAAAGCAAGCTCAATGAATTAAGGGGTCTCACTCTTCCTTGTCAAAGCTCTGGGTCTTCACAGCTCATCTAAACAACAGCAGAGTGGCGGACATCCAGAGGGGCAACCTGATTCCAAAAGGCAGGCACTGATACAGAAGAGGTACATTTCCAAACAAATGATATTGTTTAATCAAAGGAACCCAGAGTGTGTAAACTCTGTAGGATTGGATCAGCCAGACAGATATTATGAGAAATAATTATCTCAAATAAGCAGGCCGCATGCCATATAACTGCCAAATAGGAATATCAATAATTCAGATTTGCATTGCTATATATTCTTACCTATCCATGGATTAACCATTAAGCAAAATAAGTACATGTTTATGGCACCAAGGGAAGGGAGCACCACAGAGTTTCCACCCCAGGTTATCTTGCCCTTAACTTTTTCACTGCCTTGCTCTCTTTTTCAGCTCTTGTTGAGACTTGGAAGGGGCAAGGTCACCATTGGTGGACCACGTATAGGACATCAATTGGCCTTAATCTGGTACTGTTCTTACCTGTAGTTGCAATGCAATCAAATCCAACAAAAGCATAGAAACATGTAGCAGCTCCAGCCAGAGTGCCTGAAAAGCCATATGGCATGAACCCTCCAGTTCCATATTTCCAGGTTCCATTTCCAGCCACAGTTTGGTTACTTTGAAGAAAAACCACATTAAATAAATCAATCTGAGAAAGAGCTGAATGAGTACAGTTGATCTAATTGCCTACAAACAATGTATGAAGGAAGGAAGGAAGGAAGGAAGGAAAGAAAGATATACAACAAAACTATAGATGGAAAAGCAGTGGATGCTCAAGGATAGAAAATATTTTAAACAAGTGTTCTGTGTTGATCTTGTTGAATTTAACTATAAAAACCAATTAGAGTGCTATGTGGTGTAGAAGAAGGAATGTTAAACTGGGAAAAGTTAAATTCAAACCCTAGTTTAACTGTTAAGTTCATCATTCTGTTTTAGCTTAACCTATTTTCCCAGATGCATGCTATCCTGATTTCTCTAAAGGGGAGGTTCAGCTCACAAATGAAATAAATTCTAGCTAATTTAAACAGAAATATCATAAATATCGTACCTTTCAGAAATTCACATACTTAAAGCTTTTTCTTTTTCTTTTAACTGATACTGAATTTTTTGAAAATATATTTTGTGGACATTTGTTGGTTTTTACTTGAGCACTGATCAAACTAGTTTCTTACCTAAGGTTACTGTCAATCAGCCTTCGCAGATCATCTTCACTTAATCTCCAATTTTTCAGGTCTCCTTTGAATAACCCACTAATTGTTATGAAGACAAGGATGACCACATTAATAGTTGTAAAGACTTTATTCACTGTGGTAGATTCTTTTATACCTATGGAGAGGAGGGCTGTGGAGTAAAAAAAGCAGAATTAGATTTGTGCTAAGATCTTATTGTTGTTGGGCACTATGCTTTATGAATTGCATATGGCACAGTCTGAAAGTGTATGTCAAGAATATCTGGACATGGTGTAGAAAAAGTTCCCTTTACAAACTGAAAGTACACTTGCTGGTTCTAAATAGCTTGTAAAATATAATTGCCAAAAAAACCAGCTAGAGATATTTCCTGCACTATCTATCTATCTATCTATCTATCTATCTATCTATCTATCTATCTATCTATCTATTTATTTATTGGATTTGCGAATGCCATCTAATGCCTAAAAGATTCTGAGCAGCCTTCAATAAGTCTAATACATACCGGTAGATTAAAAAATTTTGCCCAGACCAAAATAATACGCCCCACTATGCAAAATTCAGCAGCACCCACGTCTAGAACCCAAGTCAAGTCTTAACAACTTCTAGAAACCAAGGAGAGTGAGAGACTTAAGAATCTCGAGGTTAGGGTTCATTACAATCTTAAAGGATGGGGCTACATCAAGCACTTCAGATAACATAATAATGAATTGTGGAGGTGCTCATTGTTAAAGGGACTACAGATCAGAATGCAGGTTTTCCATGTCAAATGTCTTTAGTGCAATCTTCAGTATCTCCCAGCAATGCTGTGAAAGGTTTCTGGAGTTCTGAAAGCAGTTCGTATAACCCAAATGGAACCTGGTCTGCTCTGAAATAAGGCAGGCATGTTATATTGTTACATAAAACATGTCTGGGAAGATAGCTAGAAAGTAGTTACAAGAATCTCACTTTTTTAGTTCCTACAAGAACTAGAGCAGATTTGGAAAGCAAATATCAAACTTTTATTTAGTACTTTAATACTTAGCAAATGTTGATGTCTTCCTGCAGCCTTTTCAAACCCTATGTCCTCCCGATGAGTTGGAATTTAACACCCAAAATTCATGTACATGCACATTAATTTAATAATGAATAAGAAGCCATTCATTGCCCTGAAAACACAAGGCATGCTAGCAGGCATAATAACAACAGCAGTAGTAAATCTAGTGAGCTTGTGAGTGGCAGCTGCAGGGTTGGGAAACTGTAACTGAGATTCTGATATCATCATTTAGGGCTGACTGAGATGAAGAACAAAGGGCATAGTAAGAAGATAAAATTGTTTGCTTCTAGAAAATGGTTACCTTGACACAGGATTGGTTTCTATTAGTTACAAGATTGTGCAAACATACCTGTCACCAGAAAAATTAGGCAAACAGCAAAGATATCTGGATATTCAGCCAGACCTGGGATGCTCAGGGTCAGATGTATGTTGAAAACATTCCCCAGGTTTTTGCCCAAAATCTCATCAAAAGTAGCACTCCATGCTCTGGCTATACTGGAAGCTCCTATAGAGAACAAACCAAGTATACCAAACCAGGTATACATATCAGGTAAAGCATATCAAACTTTAAGAACAATATATTTTGCACAGTCCTATCATCTCTTCTTTGAGCACACATTTACATTGCACAGGAATGTGATAATTGCTGGATAATTGCTGCGGGGGGGGGGGGGGGGGAGAAGGGAAGAAGAGGAGAAGAAAAGAAGAAAAAGAGGAAGAAGGAGTTGTAAGTCCAGAGGCAGCCTAAGACAAAAGTTTAGTGTACGACTTGAGATGGGTGGCTATAGAAATTGAATAAATAAACAGACTCACTCCATCATTTTCAATATCCCACTCATATACAACCTAAGATGCAGAGTCCAATTCTTCTATTTCACACAGGCCCCCAATTGCACACAGATCCACACAATCAGAAGAGGGCTTACTACAAAGCTGCCACTTCAGTGCATTTAAAATACCTTAAAATATACAGTGAATTGGCTTTGTGCCTGCTAGCATTCACAGGCCAATAAAGAAACCTCATGGGCTGAATTACGCTAGCGTTCCCCTTGCCTAGTCTACGCTACATGGCAGAGAGTCTTTAGATTCTACAGCATTTTCAACAATGTCCTTTCCCAGGGCAACCCAAAGAGATAGGGTTTGGAAGCTAAATGGGCTATAATACTGAACTTAATTTTCTCTAGAAATTCACATCTACTTAAGCATTGTCTGGCTATCTTTTCTTAGATCCAAAGCCCTGATATAATTGAAATCTAACACAGTTCTAGAATGGAGAGGCCCATGCCATGATAATACCAATTACATAGGATAATAGCAGGTTCCATCCAGTGACGAATGCACACAACTCTCCAACTGTGATGTAGCTGTATAGATATGCTGATCCTGTCAGAGGCACCCGGGCTCCAAATTCAGCATAACACAATCCTGCCAAAATGGATACCACAGCAGCAATAAAAAAGGAAATGATAATACTAGGTCCCGAGATATTCTTGGCTACTTCCCCTGCTAAGACATACACCCCTGCACCTAGAGTACTGCCCACCCCAAAGGCTACTAAATCCAGGACAGTAAGGCAGCGGTGCAGGTGTGATTCTCTGTAGCCATTGGCAGTTATTACTTTCCGACGAGAAACCATCTGAAAGAAGGAGATCATGGAACTCCAGACTGGCATCTGAAACAGAAAAAGAAGATCCACATTTTCTTCTTTGTGTGATATCCTTTCAGATATTTGAAGAGTGCCATCATATCCATTCTGTGTCATCTCTTCTGATGACACATAATGGCAGCATATGGTCCAGATTTGATGATAATCTCAACAATTGAGTTCATTCATCTAGTTATTTATATTTATCTTATTAATCTTTTTTGTTTTTATTTTTTGTCTTTTTCTTCAGTATTCAATGTATAATTTTTTTACTTTTGTATGTCATTTATTAATTTGTTTTTTAAAAAATATACTTTTTTGCCAGCTCAAGAACTGGAGGAATGCATATTAACATGGCTACTAGGAGAAGAATCAGAAACTGAAAAATGTTTTATATGTAAATTGTTACCTTACAAACTGCAGTTAGATGCTTGGACAAGCAAATGAAAGCAAAACTAAATATCTTGAAATAATTATATACTACTACATAAAAGCTTATTTCAGGTGTACTTTGCAAACAACATTTCCTTAATCATTTTAATGCATGCCATATTTTGATTTAGGGGACTCAATCTTAGAAAAAGCTAATTTGGAAGGCTGTGCAGAAAATAATCTCCTGATGGAAACATACAAATATATTCAATTAACCTGAGGGTGGTCCATATAGGGCTTTGGAGACAGTTCCAGATTGGTGTGAATCCCATGATATCCTACAATAGTGTTATTGTAGAGCAGCTACAGCATAGTCCATGCAGAATTGCAAAGGTTATTTTGGGAACGAGCATGCTGGAACTCTGCAAAGCTTGGGGGCAGGTCATTTCTCACTCTTGGAAATGTGTTTGCTGGCTTTTTCTTTTCCCTTCTAACTCTGCAATGTCCTTATGCTGAAGTTTGTGAACACAGAGAGAGAAAGCTATAAATAGTCTGTCCATCCATGTAAAATATGTGCAGTGAGTAAGGGAAGGAGGGCACTAGTCGAATTTTATAGTCTGTGCTCTTCTAATGGGCAGCTGCAGAATCATCTGGAGGTCTTGGAGGCTGTGCAAAGGACAGCTGCAGGCCATTGAGAAACTGGTGAAAAGGATCTGGGGGAAGTTCTGGAAATGACAAGGGCAGATGTGTATAAAAATACTCTCAGATATTCTCAGACAAAAATGAGTAGAAAGATTGAGTCTGTTGCTGTTCTCTCTTCAATCAGTAGGCTGCAGAGTTGTGTAACATAGTAACCAAAGGCTGATTTGAAGATGGGTTTTTAAAATAGACTTTAAAAAACGGCTATTCATACAATAAGCCATCATGGTGCCTATTCATGAATGTGAACAGAAAATACTGAAGACTGATACTTCAATTAGAATGATCAAAGCTGGAATACATAAGCAAATTAATTTGACTACCTATTATTTGACCTGAAGTCAGGTATTCTTTTTCAATTGTTCTTCATCAAGTACAGAAAATGCTTTTGGCTACGCCTTTTTATTGATCTTGCTTTCTAGCAATTAATCTGCCTTTATTCATGAATCTTATTTTCTTTCATATTTCTCTAGACTTTCAAGATGCTCACTTTAGATCCTAAATATGGATTTTGATTTGTAAACATGCCAAATGATAATGGAGTGCTTTTAGAAATGAATATTGTTATTTCAGATTCATCTAGCCACTTTGTCTGTTTATAACACTCCCAAAGCAACATTCTAATCACTCATCTGTTTACAGTTGGTTCTCGATTTACAATCCCAATTGAGACCAGAATCTTGGTCATTGACCAAAGCAACCCTTAAGGGAGGTGATCATGTGACCAAACGGTCATATGGCTCACGCAATGACCACAAAAGGCTGGCACAGTGGGAAAGGGAGGGTCTGGGAGACCTGCCATGGTAGCGGTACAGATACAGGTACCTGTAATTGTACCTGTACTTTTTAAAGTTTAAAGCCAGTTTGGTCTAGCGGTTAAGGCACCAGGCGTAGAAAGCGAGAGATCATGTGTTCTAGTCCCGCCTTAGCCATGAAAATCAGGTGGGTGACCTGGGGCCAGTCATTCCCTCTCTCAGCCCAACTCACCTCACAGGGTGGTTGTTATCGTGGAAATAGGAGGAGGAAGGTATGTTGGATATGTTTCCCATCTTGGGTTATTTGTTAAAATAATAAAGGCAAATAAAATACAGGCTCACTGGCATGGGGAAACTGCCAAAGCTGGGAGGACTGGCCCCTCTCCACACCCCATCACACCAGGGAAGCCCAAGCCCTTCCCCCAACCCACCCTATTTTGGGTCTACTTACTTTTGCCTTTTCCTACCACTGCTGAAAAAGCCTTTCTAGCCTACAAAATGATTGCTTTCACTAGGTCTGAAAAGAACCTTTCTAGCCTTCGGAATTAATTTTTTTAAAAAAATCACCTTTCTAGCCTTCAGAACTCTTCTAGCCTTTTGGACCTAAAAGCTAGCGAAAGCAATTGTTCTGAAGGCTAGAAAGGCTCTTTTCTGAGTAGAAAGGTAGTGAAGGTGATCATTCTGAAGGCTAGAAGGGCTCTTTTTCTGGGAAGAAAAGCTAGTGAAGGTGATCATTCTGAAGGCTAGAAGGGCTCTTTTCTGGGTAGAAAGCTAGTGAAAGCGATCATTCTGAAGGCTAGAAGGACTCTTTTCTGGGTAGAAAGCTAGCGAAGGCGATCATTCTAAAGGCTAGAAGGGCTCTTTTCTGGGTAGAAAGCTAGCAAAAGCGATAGTTCTAAAGGCTAGAAGGGCTCTTTTCTGGGTAGAAAGCTAGCGAAGGTGATCATTCTGAAGGCTAGAAAGGCTCTTTTAGCAACTGCAGAAAAAGATATAGATAAGTGAGCTTAGGGATGGCAGGATAGAAAGAGGGTCTAGGTGGTAGAGAAAGTTAGCCAGGACGCAGGCCAAGGCCTAAGGAACCATGGCAGCTTTGTGCATACCAATGGACCCAGTGGGCTGCTGAGATGGAGGAGAGAGATAGGCAGTTGGGTAGGGCTGAATTGCTGCGTCCCTCCAGCTGTAAAGGTGGGCACCTTGTCAAATGCTCGAATTTTGATCATGTGACTGTAGGGGTGCTGCAACAGCTGTAACTTCAAGGACGGACTTGAACAGACTGGAATGGACATTGAATGAACAGTTGTAAATTGAGGACTACCTGTATTCCAAAATACTTTTTAAAATTCTTAAACTTGCATAAAACGTCTTTTGCTAAAGATTGTAGGAGACTCATTGAGAGTATGAACCTTGCCATTCTGAAGGTTTCTAATATCAAAAAAACAGTTAACAATTTCCAAAAGTTTAATTACAACGTATGCAAGCCTTTTGAGGGTGCCAAACCATGTCTTGGGCCAGGATGGTGACCTCTTGGTTCCCAGAACAATAAATCTGCTGCGGACTGCTGCCTTATGTCTCCTGGCAGAGAGCTTTCCTTCTGCCTTTCCCAAAATTAAAGCCTTTTCTAGAGAGCTGGGTCTTTGTATAATGCATCCGAAATACAGTATAACAACCTAATTATGTCAAGGAATTCATTAATTTTTATTCCCAAATAATCATGGATAGTATCTTTGAAATGTTATTACCGAGCTGAGGTGGCACAGAGGTTAGAGTGCAGGCTATTTCAGCTGACTACTAGCTGCAGTTCAGCAGTTCAAATCTCACCGGCTGAAGGTTAACTCAGCCTTCCAGCCTTCCAAGATGGGTAAAAGGAGGACCCAGATTATTGGGGGCAATATGCTGATTCTGTAAACTGTTTAGAGAGGGCTGTAAAAGCACTATGAATTGATATATAAGTTTAAATGCTATTGCTATTACAAAAATGTAGAGTCCCAAAAACAGTGTAAAGTAAAACAAGTGTTGATTAAAAAAAAAAAAGTTAGGTGTCATGTCAAAGATTTTCAGCTGAATTATAATAGAGATACGTTTAGAACAACTCCCAATCTGGCGGTTATAATTCCTGGGAATGATAATAAAAAAGTAGTTTAACCTGGAAGACACCAGGTTGGGAAACCTACTTTGAAAAAGGAAAGCTGCTTTGGAATAAACTGAGGATTCTGGTTTTGGAATAATTAACAGTTAATGTTCGTGATGAGAAATAATGCTAAATTAGTCTTTACCATAATGTGAGTTAGATAAATGCTCAATTTTCATACCAGACTTCAGTTTTAGAAATAAGTTACTCATTATGGATAAATCAGATTAACCTTCTTTTTTCAATGGATTTAAGAAACCCCACACTTAGACAAGGGGGAATTTATACTAGTTACCATGCTACTGTTATTGAGATTGAAATGGCTGTCCTGCATCTGGCATAAAGGCGCACACTGTTGTTTACAGATCTCCACATTGAAACTAAAAACACAAGCAAACCATGTATGCCACATCAGAAGAATGAAACATTCAGTGTTATACTTTATTTAATGAAACAGCATTTGCTGAGGGACGAGAGGCAATCAAAGCTTTTTCCTACATAAGAGATCATATTTCATTGAGCCAGAAGATAATGTTCTTTTTAAAAAAGTAGAAAAAAATATAGTTATCCATATATGGTCAGAAAGTTAGATTTAGTGGGATGTTGTCTTTAATTTAAGTCATGTGACCCAGCTGAAGTTTTGAGCTCTTGTTCATTGCTGCTGGTGGTGCTAATGTTTACTAGTGCCAGGTCTGAGGAAAATCATCTCTGGTGGGGCCTCCCTTGACTTTTGGCAAGCAGGATCAGCCCTTCTGTTAGGCTAACTGAAGCTGTAAATTTTGACAGCTATTTTGGAGTAACCTCACATAGGTAATTAGTAGATTTGTTGTGGTGGCTTCTAGAAAGGAAGGATTTTTCTGCATTAGGTGTCAATAAAACTTGGTTGTTCTTGTGGGAGTTTGTCACTTTAGAACAGGGGGTATAATTTCTTTTTTCTACCTTCTGCTGCAGCAGCAGCAACAGCAACTACCGCAGCCAAAAACTTTTCATTAGCACCATCTTGCAGGTTATGTGGCAATACTCAGCATTTTTCCAGGCTGTTAAATCGACTTCCCATTTTAATTTTCTTCAGGGCTTCAGAAGGATGCTACACCAACAACACAGTGGAAATTAAAATAGCATCTCCATGGCATTATTCATTATCCATGCTAGATGGAGACAGAATTAAAGAAGGTCAGGAAAAATCTTTGTGGTGGGTTCATGACAACCGCTCAAGAATGCTGGACCAAGTCCTAATTAGGTTCTTTAGATATTCATATCATCCTACTTGGATGATATGGACTAACTTCAGTCAGTCTTCCCCAGCCTGGGCCCTTCATATGGTGAGATGAACACTCCCAACATGACCTACCAACTTAAAGTGATTTTTCTCTGGATATTCTGTGTATTAATCTAATCACTTTCTTGACACAGTAGAGGCAAGTGATTTAAGTTTAAAGGTTGCATTTTTATTTAAACCCAAGACACACAGCAAGATTCATTTTCCAGCAACAGTGGCAAAAATATTGGGTAAGGTTGCATTCTAATAAGACTAAGTACATTTTTTGTGTGCTCTAGAAGGGGCCCATTCATTCATTTGCTGCATCCTAGCCTCATAAACATGCTTATTCAGAAACACTTCAATAGAATTCCATCTGCCTTAATGCAATTTCTGCCCATGAGCAGAAATTGCAATTGACCGATTTAATCAGAACCCCCCTCCTCTCCCCAAACCCTGCGAGGAAGGCGATCCTAACGTTGTCTGAATTCAGAGACAAGATGCATCTTATGGAACCCATTTTCCTTACTGATGTACTCTGGGTGGGGTTTCTTTTCCCGGCGTGTTAAGAGATGTGCAAAAAGAGGCTCGCCCGCTATAGCGAGCGTGGCGTTTCTCTGCAGCAAATATCTTTCTTTCTCTCTCCCCCTCCCCCTCCTCTCCTCAATCCCGCGCGAGAGGGGAGCGAGGGTGGTGCTAAGGGCCGGCCAGAATTGGAAGATTCCGAGGCTTGTGACGTCGCGGCTCGAGCGGAGCTCGGAGGGAACAGCTGCATTGCGCCGAGGCTGGCCTGCCTTTGATCCCTACCCTAGGAAGAGCCCGGTTGCCTAGAGGTGGGTCCTGCGGCCTCTCCTTTCAACAGCCTTAGGAAGCAGAAGAGGCCTCGGCCCAGCAAAGTAAGGATTTGCATGCCTGCCTATAGCATATAGCTAGCTTAGCTCTCCCTCTCTCCCTTTCTCTCTCTCTCTCCCTCTCTCCCTTTCTCTCCCTTTCTCTCTCTCTCTCCCTCTCTCCCTTTCTCTCTCTCTCTCCCTCTCTTCCCCTTTCTTTCTCTCTCTCCCTCTCTCCCTTTCTCTCTCTCTCTCCCTTTCTCTCCCTTTCTCTCTCTCTCTCCCTCTCTCCCTTTCTCTCCCTTTCTCTCTCTCTCTCCCTCTCTCCCTTTCTCTCTCTCTCTCCCTCTCTTCCCCTTTCTTTCTCTCTCTCCCTCTCTCCCTTTCTCTCTCTCTCTCCCTTTCTCTCCCTTTCTCTCCCTCTCTCCCTCTCTCCCTTTCTCTCCCTTTCTCTCTCTCTCTCCCTCTCTCCCTTTCTCTCTCTCTCTCTCTCTCCCTCTCTTCCCCTTTCTTTCTCTCTCTCCCTCTCTCCCTTTCTCTCTCTCTCTCCCTCTCTCCCTTTCTCTCCCTTTCTCTCTCTCTCTCCCTCTCTCCCTTTCTCTCCCTTTCTTTCTCTCTCCTCTCTCTCTCTCTCTCTCTTTCTCTCTCTATATGCACACGCGTGTGTCCTGGAGAGGATATGAACAATCCAGCAATTGTACTGGTAGCAGCTGCTAACCAATCTCATAAGTCATTTAAGAGGGGAATATTGCCACATGGATCCACATAATGGGGCGGGTGGGGGGGAGGGAGAGAAACCCCATCGCTAGTGAGTTTTCTCTATAAATTTATATTTGTAAGGCGCCGGTGAAGGTGGCTCAAGTCCAGGGTATGCTCTGTTTGATGATTCTGTCATAGAGAACTTTTTCTTTTCTCGCCTTTCTTCTTTTTTAAAGCCTTTTTATACGTGGGAGGAGAAGTTATGGGGTTATTTTGGATGGTCTTGCTGCACTAAAGAAAATCTTTCGAGGAATTTTGTCAACGTGGTTCCTGTTGAGTGAAAATGGTTCCAATAAATTGGCGGTCCCCTTCCCCCCCCCCAAAGTGAAATTCAGTCTTTGCATCCCTTCATCAAAACAAAAAAGGCTTTTGTTTTGTTTAAACTGTAACCAAATTCTAATCTGAGAGGTGAAACAGTACCTTACATCTGTATGAGCTTGAAAAATCTTCATAAACTTTTTGTAAACTGACTGATAAACTGAAAGAAGGCATATTTGGGGACTTTATTTCTGCTAACACTGTATAGTTGCATTTCAAAATTATCTTTTTTTTTTTTAACTAGTAAGCAGGCAGAGTTGAAATTTTATGGGCCCTTTTTGAGGGAAACCATTTTTGGCCATATTATCTAAACCTCAGTAGGGTGTATTTGGCAGAGACTGTTAGTTGTAGGAATTAAATCTCATGGAATTAAGTATTGGAAAAGGAGAGAATAAATAAAGCATTTATAATGTTACTTCTTTTTGCTTTCAAGGCATTAGCATCTCTGAAAATTACCCAGTTGATTTATTAGGGGAATTTTACCCAACTGTACTCTCTTTCAAATGTTCCACAGAATCTCCAGCCAGGATGGAAAAGTCTTTATCCCATTTAATATAGAATAATATCTTTTCAGTTAAAATGTTTGCCATGTGTGGGCAAAGGCATCTGAATGATAAGTCTAAGCCCCCTATTGCCCTATTCCCCTATTGGTTCCCTAGGGGTTGGGTGGGGTCCTGGGAATCATACAGCTCCAGAAAGGTTTTTTTGGACACTTACTTGGAAATAATTCCTCCTGAAATCTATGCTATACTTATTTAAATTGGGAAGTTGTTTTCTGATGCTGCAGGCAAGAACCGTTTTTAATTATTGCTTTCTTAGTACACGACTTTCAGTATTTAAAGTGCTGTACTGTATTAGACTGCTGATATGTTAATGAAAACTTCATTTTGATACAGATTTGTTTAGCTGATTAAGTAATGGTGAGTGAGTACTGGGACAATAGTTTAAAATCTGAGCAAGATACCTTTGTGTACTTTTCCCCGCCCTGGCTATCTTTAAGAGATCTGGCAGTTGTCAGGAAGGGACTAAAGAAAAGAAAAAGCATAGTTACTTTGCAGTGTCTATGGTGGAATCCCTGGATGCTTGTAGCGAAAAAACCCTGACGTCAAAAGATTGCTCCTATTTATTATTTAATTTCTTACTAAATTTTCTTCTATGAGAAAAAAAGCAATAAGGAGACAGGGGAGGGAGAATCAGATTTTTTTTAAAAAAAACACATAAGACTGCCTTCACCCAAAGTTTTGTTAAAAAAGCAGGTTAATAATCATACTAAAAGCTTTTATCTTGAAATACCTGCAGACTGTTCTTAAAATTATAGGCTAAATAGGTTATAGGTTATATAGGTTAATTATAGGCTGTTAACTCATCTTTTTTCTCCTTTTGTGGACATAGCTGCAATTTCATTCATTTAATCTGGCAAATCATTTATGAGGCTGCTTTCAACGTTGCTGTTTAAACTCCTGAAAAAGAGTTTTCTCTTTCAGACCAGATCAGATTAAAAAAAAAAAGAGTTTTCGAAACCAGTGTCCCTGGACAGAATCCAATTGAATACAGAATGAATCTGGGAACAGAGGAGCCAATATTTCTTTCTTGACTTCAGTTAATGAGAACCAGGTTTACAATTTCATTGTCTGCTTTAATGGATCCTCTTGGGATGTTGTAGTATCTTTGTGAATGGAGTTTGTATACAGTAGATGTATTTTAGAATTACACCTTTGATGCCTACTGTTGTAATGCTTCATGGTGCCTCCTTTTACTGGCTTCTATTTATCCTTTACAGTAGTCACATACATTTACCTAGCTTGGTGTATTTGTCAAAGGAGGGGAAAGAGTATTTTTTTCCTTCAGAATGGAAAAATGGCAATCTAACATTTCATAGGATTCTAGTTCTTATTCATCTAGCTTTGATGAATCACTAACTTTGACACAAATGTGGGTCACCATAATAGACTGAAAAGGTTGTTTGTCTAATGCCCTCACCCCAGTGCAGCTTTCCCTGCAGTGGTGCATATGAGAATACTAGTGTGCTCCATTTTATTTTATGTAAGTGCAGAATATCTCCATCAGAATACTAAGAAGTATGTATGCAGGAGAAAGAATGTCTTAGTCATGTAATTTAGGTTATTAGATACCACGATCTAATCTTTAATTCCCACCAGTTTGTGTTTTACTGGATTTCAACATTGGACAAGATGCTTTTTTCTCCTCTGGCCATGTTAAAAGGTTATGCAAATGAGTTTTCTCAGTATGGCAATGTGAAATGTAAGATACATAATTTTAGATGATAAACATATAAACTTGGAACATGGAACAGAAAATGAACTGCAGTCTGTCTGCATCCAACCTAAAAGTATTAATTTCTCACAAGCATTCTTACCACTAAATTCTATTATTCTGAACATAGCAACAGCCTTATTTGATCAATATGTCTTGATGGATCGATGCCAAATCCTTCTTACCAGAAGTACAAAGCATTGTTTTCTTCCCACAAGTGCAGTCAGTAAGATGTGGAGATGTGCAGCTGTTGTTTCCCACTTATCCTGGCTCAGTTATTTTCTCTTTCTGTTGCTTCATATGTTTAAGCATGCCTCGTGCTTCCCTTTATGCTGATTTTTCTTGACCACATTTTGGGAGATATGCCAAAGAAGACATTGAAACATTACTTTGTTCACCATGGAGAGCCTTGAAGGTGGCAGCATGTGCTAACTCTGATATTGTCTATGTGATAACTGAACAAAGCCAAAACTGGTTTAGCTTTATGCATATGCCAGATAGCTACTCAAATTTGGTTACATCACGTCTCTATCTAGGTTAGAGTGAAGACCAAATTTCCTGCCTGCTCTTAGTAGAGCCAAGGTTAAAAAATGGCATAATTAATTACAAGCATGCATATATTCTAACCAAGAATCATAGGTGGATAGCAAGGGACTTTTATAGAAAATAACATGAAAACTTTGGTTTTATTAAACATGTCTTTTCATATTCCACCCATCTCTTTTACATTTTTTTTTTTTTTTTGCTTTAGGGATGACCTGGATGGCTGAGGTCTTTTTTGCTTTAATAGCCAGCACAATCAGATCATCAGAAGTATCCAGCCATCCTTTGTTTGAATGGAGTCTCTTTTTCTTTCTCGTTATATAAATTGTACTAATAAATGTATTATCAGTCAACACAAAGCAGTGATTGATGTTCCAGCTTTGACAATACTCACAGATATCTGTTGTGGTATTACATCACTAAAATTTCAGGTGTTTCACAGTACCAGAGAACGTTACAGACTAAGGGAAGTGAGAATTCATAGGCTGGATTTATACATATTGCTAAATCATAATTTGTTGGTTTGGAATCCATGGGAATATTAATCTATTGTGACTTATTCAGCAAATTCTTAGTTAAAATAAATTGTGATTTAGTATGATAGAAGAACTTAGTAGTATATTTTCTGAAGGAAATATTTTGCCCAGTTAAAAAACATTCATAGCTGAATTCTACCATAACAGGCCCAACCAGGAAAAATAGCTAGTATTACAGATACATGTTAAAAGATAGAAAATGTACCTACTATCTAATATATGTATGCAGCTGATGTGTGATGATCACAAATGCCTTAATGAGTACTGTGTATTTTTAGTTTGATAAATTCACACTTATTGCATGCACCATTATATTTTTATGAATTCCTGGGAATTACTGAAGATATCCAAGTAGTTAGTAAGAAGAAATAGGTGCTATATTTCCTTACACTGGCACTGGCTAAAGACTTCAAGAGGTATCTTCTCATTGAATCATATCCCTGTAGACTGACTGCAGTGCAGTGAGGCGTTGCCATGCATTTTTACTAGATGGTGAGGCTTCATGTATCATGGAAGTACTGTAGTTGTGCTTAACAGTGATTGTCATGCAGCTGTGCAGAGTGGAAAAAAAAATATTTCTCTTTGTATTTAACAAGCTGATCCTGATCTGCCTCCTTTAATCCTGGATTTTTTGCATCTCCTTTCCATAAATGTATAAATGCTTCAGCACAAAACACCTGAACTTGTTTAATAGATATGGCTTCCAATTAAATATATTGTCTTTTTTTGCCATCAGCAATTATTTTTATGCCTTTATTATCAGACATGTCTTGCCAAACCCAAATGTTAAGAATTCAGAACAAATGCCAAGACATGTCAGTGACAGAAGTGGTATTCAGCAAGTTCTGACCAGTTCTGGAGAACCGGTAGTGGAAATTTTGAGTAGTTCGGAGAACCGGTAAATACCACTTCTGACTGGCCCCGCCCCCATTTATTCTCTGCCTCTTGAGTCCAAGCTGATCAGGAGGAAATGGGGATTTTGCAGTAACCTACCCCTAGAGTGGGGAGGGAATGGAGATTTTACAGTATTCTTCCCCTGCCATGCCCACCAAGTCATGGCCACCAAGCCATGCCATGCCCACCAACCACGCTCACAGAACCGTTAGTAAAAAAAATTGAATCCCACCACTGGTCTACCGCATAGCTCCCAGTGACCAGTAAGATCCCACAGAGTTGGTCTCCTCCGGGTCCCGTCAGCTAAACAATGCCGGCTGGCAGGCCCGCGGGGGAGGGCCTTCTCTGTGGCTACCCCAGCTCTCTGGAACCAGTTACCTCCTGAGGTCCAGACCATCCCCACCCTATTGGCCTTCCGAAAAGCAGTGAAGACTTGGCTTTTCCGGCAGGCCTGGGGCCGTTGATCTCGCTCTTGCGATCTGGTGAGATCCGGCCATGAATGGTATGAATGAGTTTTAATGTTTTTAATTTTTAAATGTTTTTTATTACAATTTTAAATGTATTGTGAGCCACCCTGAGTCTTCGGAGAGGGGCGGCAAATAAATTGAATTAAATTGAAAATTGAAATTGGTCAATGAGTATTATTTATTATAAAAAAGATATATATAAATAGCAAAATTATAAATAACTCCTGAATATATGCTACATATATGTCTTTCTCAACACTGGAGCATTAAAGCAAGGTATTGAAAAGTAAGTCAGTGTTTCTATTCCAATATATTTGGTATATACTGTGGCTACACTTTTCATTAGCTTTTGCAAAGTTAGCCAAGAATTTGAGGAATTACAGCTGCAAATCAACTGCAAGGAGCCAGATGGCGGAGTCTGATTTGAGTTATATAGCTTTTCATAGGCTTTATTTCTATATGTCTCTCAGAAAGGAATACTTTTGAACCATGCTTTCAAAGACTAACCAGTTTTTTTTGTATTTACAGCATCCTAAACCTCTGTGATATTGGGACAGAAAACATGTCAAACAAAGGAAAGGTAAGAAACATTTGGTATCTATTTATGGAAAAACTCAAGAAGTGATGTGCCAGTCACTGCTTGAGCACAGAACCTTTCTGCTCTTCATTAAGGCACATGAGCTTGAGAAACAATTATGGCTGCCTTATAGAATCTGCTGCTAAAACAAGTTAGCTTATTCAAGCAGCATGATATATATTTTTTGATTGTGTGCATAAGTAGCAGAGAGGTTCTATGCTCACACAACAACTAAAGCACTTGTTGGGAATTATTTTCAAAATGTAGACAACCCTAAAAACAGATAGTCCTCGGCTTACCATCGCAGTTGAGCTCAACAGTTCTGTTACTAAGTAAGATAGTTGTTAAGTGAATTTTGCCCCATTTTATGACCTTTCTTGCCACAGTTGTTAGGTGAATCACTACAGTTGTTAATGACATGATTGTTAAGTGAATCTAGCTTTCCCTTGACTTTGCTTAGCGGAAGGTTGCAAAAGGTGATTGTATGACCCCAGGATTCTGCAACCATCGTAAATATCAGTCAGTTGCCAAGCATCTGAATTTTGATCATTTATTTATTTATTTATTTATTTACTTACTTACTTACTTACTTACTTACTTACTTACTTACTTACTGGTTCGATTTATATGCCGCCCTTCTCCGGAGACTCAGGGCGGCTTACAATGCGTTAAGCAATAGCCTTCATACTTTTGTATATACCTGCTTAGTAGGGCTTTCGGCCCCCCCCTAAACGGTGTTCTTTTTTATACAAAGTCAGCTTATTGCACCCACAATCCGGGTCCTCATTTTACCTATCTCGGAAGGATGGAAGGTTGAGTCAACCTTGAGCCTGGTGAGATTTGAACTCATAGTAATTGCAGGCAGCTGGCAGCCAAGTGCTACTTAACAGCAGTTTAGTCCGCTGTGCCACCAAGGCTCTTTTCATGTGAAGAGCTACAATGGTCATAACTGTGAAAAACAGTTATAAGTCACTATTTTTTCTGTGCCATTGTTAACTGTTGTAAGTCGAGAACTATCTGTAGTTGTTGCTTAGTGGGTACAATGATCATGCTGAGCTAAGAATTATGGGAGTGAGTCCAATATGTCAGAAAGAAGATTGTTCCCATAAACAGCTTGTAACCATAAACAGATAAACATAGGAAGTAGACAGTTTGATTGCTAAAAGTACAGTGCTTCTTATGCAGAGCAGGGCTTTGAAATCCCATTTGTGTATGTATACTTATTCTGAATGTTTCTACCCTCTGATGGGTTTTCTATTGCCTCTTTTGCCTCCTGGTACCTCTTTGGGAAAAGGTAAGTCTTGGTTACTAAACAGTGAGTATTGTGCATCTAGAGCAGGCTGTGTTTAAATGATTCTTTTGAAGTAGTATATAAGACCTTATTGCAGAGAATTAATGTAATGTACAATAGTGGTTACAACAATTGAGGTACCTCTTGTAGTTTTCTGAGATCCAGACATGTAATCTGAAGATCAATACATTCAGTTCTGTATTAAAAGGGCAGGAAAAAAAAAGATTGTGTAGTAAGTAATGAAAAGAGTTCAAAACAGTACTTTGAAAACACACCATCTTAAAACATAGCTGTGTTGCTTAAGCAAATACATGTCAGAAGCAGAGAAGCAGAATCCTGAGTGTATGTAATTGTGTGAAGATGGTTGCTTTGTTTCAAGGTAAGCTGCATCTTTAGAAAAAGAATTGATATTTGAGTTCTAAAATCAAAAACACTAATTACTCTATAGTAAAACTTTCTATTTCTTATAAGACTCTGGAAGGCCAATAACATACATTTAACAGAGTTTGACAGGACCTTAGGATTTCCCTAAGCTTAGGTTTGCTGTCTGCAAAAATAAGAGGTGATATCTGAAGAGTATAATGTCTATGCTAGTGGAAACAATAAGTTGCAAAATTTGATCAGAATGCATATGTGCAGAACAGAACAAGATACATTTCGTCATTAGGTTCCAAGTTTCTATTTGTACTAGTGCAGGTCTATCAGATAAAAATTATAAAAAAGATGCTAATGCTATATAGATTACAGATTTCAAAGAGACATGTATATCTGAAGTTTTGAAACTTTTGTATATTCAATATTTTAGTGCAAGATTTTCATCAGATAAGAACTCAATGCAGGTTTCTTTATGAAGATAATGGTGTAAAAGAAAATAACTGAACTTTAAAATCCATGGTGATACTGTGACATTTTTTCCAAGCATCTGAACAAGAGCTTGTTTTGGGAAAATGAATCCGTATCTGAAAATGCATGAAGTTCTAGGATGAAAACTGTAAGATTTGAGAATGGCAGCTGAAGCCATGTGGATACCGTAACATTCCAGATAATTGATTTATGATGCACCAAGTGTTCTGCTGTTCTGCTATTAGACATTTGTTGCCATATGTTTTTCCTTATATTGCATTTCCTTTTCTTAAACTATAATTTTATAAGTGATTGTATTGACAAAAATCGTGAACATGTATATTGTTTTATGTTCAGGTTAAGTATTAGCAATAGTGAGGAATGTCATATGCAGTGCCATTTCTGAAAGTAATGTATGTATATGGATTATGAGTGGTAATCTTCCTGCATTACAATTTTTATTTAATTCTTTAATATGCACTCCTTTAAAAAAAAAAGCTGAATGTTCTCTTGCCATACCAGAAAGTGCTGATGTGATTTTTCAAATGATTAAAAAGGAGTCATTTCTTGATAATATTCGCAATTTTGAGAACTTTTGTGTTACATCTTGTTGTAAAAGTGTTCTTTCTATCAGACATACCAGAAGAAAATTATTGTTTTGGAGTATGTTCAAGTGCCCAATCCTTTGCCATGCATATTTCAGATTTGTTTAAAACTTAGAGTAACTGGTAGGGATTCAGTTCAAGTATCACCTGACAGCTGAAAGAATGCATTATAGATAGCATGTGCTATTAAAGGAAAAATTATGTATTACTAGAGTGCCTCTTTAAAAAAATTGCTGTTCAAAAAAAAAAAGTGTGATTCCGGTATAAAATGGGTGCCCATAGAAGATTTACAGAGAAAGATTGTATTGTTTGGTTTGTGTAGTCACATCTGTTAAAGAAAATGGATATGCCTGAAGCATTCTTCCTTCTTGTGACCAGTCTAATGTATGATCGGGTGAATAGAACCATTGTGATATAATACCCGTGTTTTCCCGAAAATAAGCCCCTGTCTTACATTTTTTTGAACCCCGAAATAAGTGCTTGGTCTTATTTTCGGGGAGGTCTTATTATTTTGGGGCGTGTAGAGCAAGATGGGGCTCCTCTTGCCGTCTTACCTGATTTCCAGCTCTGCATTTAAATATTTTCGGGGAGGGATTATTTTCGGAGGGAGGCTTATTTTAGCACATGCGCTCAAAAGTACAATTAGGCTTATTATCAGGGGATGTCTTATTTTCGGGGAAACGGTATAAATGAATTAATTAATGAATTTATTTAGGATATAAAATGAAAATTATACTTGGAGCTGTATTCTATCCAATTTAAAATTATGGTTCAGATTATGTCATTTTCTTACAGATACATTCAAGGACTTTTGAATCCTATCAATAAATAAAACTGTCACAACATATCTGAAGCAGGGATGGTATTCACTTACCTTTGCTATCGGTTCACAAATGGGAGCGCATGCGCAAAGTGTCAAAAATGGGACGTGATGATGTTTGGGCGGGTGGGCGGAGCTCCCGCAGCCACCGCTACTGATTCACCTGAACCGGATAGAACCGGCTGAATAGCACCACTGTTCTAAAGGCTGTAAAGGTTGGCAAAGCCTGTCCCTTCAGGACAAGAACAATCAGTAGAGTATAGGAGCATAGGAGATTGTAGGAAGACAATTTGCAAGATTTCCCCATCTGGTGGTTATGTGCGAATAATGTATTAATGCGTTCCAGAAGGTGAGAGAGAAGTACGTGAGAAATGATTCACCCTAACTCACTTTCAAATGGAAGAAAGATGGCAGTGAATCAGAGTCTGGGTTCTGTTCTTTTTCTGGTAGTACCAGAAGAGGTGAAGATGTGGAGACATGGCACAAACATGGTATATAAGAAGTCAACTTTACCAATAGAAGAACCTAGGACAAAGTAGTTCTATTTATAACTTCAAGGCTCTGGCCATCTGTCAGAAAGCCAGAGTGACTCATAGATGCGGGGGAAGGGATATGGGGAAAGAAAATCTATTTTAATTATACAAGGGAGATTTCACTCGGATGTTTTAAGGTTCTTCCAGTGTTATATCCCTGCTGTGCCATGGCACCATTATTTGCCTTTTTCACATGAAATAGTTCCTAGCCCAAGGCCAGGTGCATCCTGGGGAAGTAAAGGAATTGTGTTATAGAGAAATGTGATAGTCCCCATAAACACAAAGAATGGAAGTTTCAACTCAGTCATAGAAATCAAAGTGAGCTGTATTCTGGTCCCATTGGTATGTGTTTCTAAGTATATAAGCAGCCAAGTGTTAGCCACAGCTGCCGATGTGGAGAAGAAATTGCACATGCTACAGTATCATTTATCATCCTACGTTTACCTTTATTATCACACAGAGGAGAGGCTGCATTTAGTGAGAAGCAGCTGGGAACTGGCTGTGGAAATTGCAGCTCCTTCCTGAAAACAATTTGTTACAGTTTTTATTATGATTTGAATCAAGGGAGGACTGTATGGAGGGGAGGTGGTATAATGAATTAAGAGTGAAGTGGCAGTTTCCCAGGAAGGAGGGAGCATATTCCAAGGAGGGGAGGGCCAGACAAGAGATAGTTCATACCAGAGCTGGACTGGATCATGGGAAGAAGAAGAGACTTAGGATATCCATTCACTAGAATTTCCCTTGATATATCCATTAGGTTAGGCTTAGTCTGGCAAGATTCTTTCTATATGGTGTAAGCAAGTAAAGAATTGAACTTTGGTTGGATTGTGTTACATCATTCTTGGCTCAGGCCTGTCAGATATTTGTGAAGAGAACTGTTCCATGTCTATGTAGATTCTCAGTCATCCAGGTCATGGTTGTCCCAAAGATGCTTTTCAAAAGGCAACTGAGCTTCCTTTATTTTTCGCTTGAAGGTGGTTTCACTTCTCATCCAAGAAGCTTCTTGAATTCTGCAATAAGCTTCTTCAGTTCTTCTTTCGCTTCTTGGTTGAGAAGCGAAACATCTTCAAGGAAAAAACAAAATCCAGTTGCCTTTTGAAAAGAACCTTTGGAGAACTGCTCCATCTTTTCTTTTAGAACAAATGGCTTTGGAAAAAAATGGGGAAAATGTCTCCCCCCCAGTTTCCCCCTTTTCTCCCCAGGCCTTCCCATCTGTGATGACCAAGGGCACAGCACAGAGATAACCCAAACAGCTGGCAGTTCAAACCACCCCTTTATTGCTCCAAATCTCCCCAAACACTCCCACGTTTCTGTTAAGTCCCAGAGCAGAGTGATAACAAGCCCCCACACAAACCTCAAGCAGCCTCTGGCTGCAATTAGTCCAGCCCAGGACTGTCTGTACCAAGACTGCATGGCAATAAATCCAAATGTATTTGGCAGATCAAGGGCAAATCAAGGAGTTCAGGAGCAAAAGATCTAGGTAATTAGTCCAGAACGCCAAAAGGAATGCAAGGACTCTTGGCAAGTTCAAACGTCGGCATGCAACACTTCAGGAACTCAGAGTTTGTTCCAGGGGTCGGTTCTACTTACCTTTACTACCGGTTCGCAACGGGGCATGCGCAGAAGCATTTTCATGACGACAGGGTCATGTGGGTGGAGCCTCCCGCCGGTTTTAGTACCGGTTCTATAGAACCAGTGCGAACCGGGGACAACCCATCACTGGTTTGTTCCCAACAATTTCCCCTCCCCACAGCATCTTCTTAAGTCTCATTCCACAGGTGTGCCTGGTAAAGATGGACGGAGCACTCACCTTGCGAGTAGCCTGCTCAGTCTGCGCTGATCACACCTTCTCTGCACTCTCCGAGCCCTTGGATCAGGAGGGGGTGGTTTTTGCTCCTCGTCTAAGCTCTGTCTCTCATGTTCATCCTGCCTCTTTTCCTCCCTGCCTGCAGGCCTTACTAATTCTGAAAAGCCTTGCCTGGACTGACTCTTCCCTTCCCCAGTTTCCTCCAAGGCCAATTGAGCTGCCCTCTCAATCGTTGGCAGTACTTGTTCCAACTCATAGATGGAACATCAGCAGCTCAATAAATTTGCCACTGATCTGATTATTTCATACATAATACTATATTCATCTCTATCTAACTGTCCCAAAAGGAAAAGACAAAATAAAAGAGACCCTTTTGCAAGAATACATATAATAGATAATTTGCTTACTGTGAACGTACATTAATGTTCAAAATTAGGTTGGGAAATGCCACAGTTCTGAAATTCTTGCTTTGGTTGAGTTTTGTAATCTTAAAAATGTATGTTGGATTATATGAGTTAATCGCTCTAGCTATTACTCCTATGCAGCTTAAATAGGGTTACTACAAGTCCATATAACTTTAGATTTTAGTGAAATTCCAAGAAGGAATACACTACAGTTCTGGAACTACCAGCTACATGCTGTTTTATTATCATATTATCACAGGAATTTATAGTTCCACTCTCTGGTACATTGATTAGACTGGCCTGCATTGGTAATACTGCATCCATTCCTGATTACCACAATACAAAAAGGACATTGAGGAAGTAGAAAGAACACAGAGCAGAGTTACAAAGATGGTGATGGGGTTTTAAGGCTAAATCCTAAGAAGAGTGGTTAGAGAAATTTTCTTTAGGTAAGGAAGGGAAGAACAGGAGACGTGTTAGTAGTTTTCAAATATTTGAAAGGCTTTCATAAAAAGAAGGTATGGATTTATTCTCTATAGATCCTGAGGTAGGACAAGAACTAACAGAGGTTTTGCAGAAGGAGATCCAAGCTTGAAATAAGAAGGGACTTCCTGACCATGAAAGTTATTAAGCATTAGAACAACCTTCATCACTGGAGGTTTTCAAGCAAAGGTTTAAGTTATTTGTCTGGAATGGCCTGACGATTCCATCCTTGGACAGGAGATTGAAGTAGTAGATTTCCAAGGTCTCTTTCAAATCTAGGATTCTATGATTATTGTACTTTTTATAGATGACATGTTTTGAAATTAATAATAATTTGATTTTTATCTTTTTTTTATTCTAGGCTGGAAGATATAGGGGTTCAGTGAAGGATTTCCCAAACTTTGATGCCAACCAGGATGCAGAGGCACTATACAATGCTATGAAGGGATTTGGTATGTCTTCAATATTACCTCCTATCACTCTGAATGAAAATTTGTTATGCTTTTCATATACATCTTGCATTTTAAAATGTTTTACACATGTGATTTAAAAAAAAAATATCAATAGCAGTGTTTTAGGCATGAAGCCAACTAGAAGGCGGCAATGGCAAATCACAGCTATAAATGTTGCCTAGAAAACTGCAGGGAATTGTCCAGGCAGTTGCCAGGAATCAAAAATGGCTTGAAAATACTCTCCCCCCACAACACCAAAGATAAATCCAATAAGAGCACTTCATGGTAATGACATCATCTGCGTATTTTCTTTTTCTCTGGAAATTGTGTGCCAGAACAGTGAGAAGAAGAGATAGATTATCTGTTTTAGGTTTGGCATACAAGTGGTCCTCGATCTACAGGAGTTCATTTAGTGATCATTCAAAGTTACAACGGCACTAAAAAGGTTACTTCTGACCATTTTTTACACTTGCTACCATTTCAGAATCCCCATGGCCATGTGATCAAAATTTAGACACTTGGCAACTGGTTCATATTTATGACGGGGTCAAGTGATCACCTTTTGTGACCTTCTGACAATCAAAGTCAACTGGGAAACCAAATTCCCTTAACCGTGTTATTAACTTAACAACTGCAGTGATTCACTTAACAACTGTGGCAAGGAAGGTTGTAAAATGGGACAAAATTCACTTAATTGTCTCACTTAGCGACAGAAATGTTGGGTTCAATTGTGGTCGTAAACTACCTGTGTATATTTTGTATTTGCTCAGCTTTGAAGATGATGAAACAATACTGACATAGTGATGGCCAATCTTTTTGACAAGATGCTCATCATATGCCTTCTACCCATAAGTCTGTTTTGCTTAGTCATGGAGTAATACAGACAATTAGTAGATGTGACTCAGCAGCAGACCTACAAACTAGCATCCCTACTTGAAAGTCACCTAGAGAAATGTTTCAAATCTTGCACAAGGTCAAACCAGCAGTTATATGCTATTTTGTAAGCCACTTGCCTGAGAAATTAGTTGTAATTATTTTAAGGAATTCACTTATTAAAATTATGACTCTTCAAGCAGGCACAGACTTTTCTCAAGCTTGCTGACAACCCAGAAAGCAACAGATTGATTTAATGAATAGCACACATGTCCTCGTCTTAAAAAGGTCTAAAGTACATTTTCCAAAACATTTTCAAAATGTGTACAACTCTACTATAAATGCTTATTCTTGTCCAATTCCACATTCCTTTGTCAAATTGAATATTTGGAGCACAAAATAAATTTTGCTACTTAAAAAAAAATCCTATTAAACATTGTAGCTCAGATTGAGTTTGAGGAGAAAGTGATAGGATAAGCATTCTGATAATTCTGGGAGAGAGAAATTTAGGATTTTATGTTTATGCCAATGTGCCAACAAAGTAAAATTTTTGAAGTGGAACTGTTCAAAGTGATAAAATAGTTCTGTTAAAGGGAAAGAGAGAGAATATATAAGAATTGATTCTCCTTTTCCATAATACACAAAGCTACTTTCTTTTTCTCTCATTTTCCATGGACTGGAGTAGAAAGTTGTTTTACTCTCCCAGCTAAGCACGGCTGTCAATGTGCTTCCTGTTTTCTCAGTTCCAATTCAAACCAGAAATGGGACTGTTATCCAGATTTTTTCAAAGGTGATTCTAATACATGTTATATAACTTTGCTATCAGTTTTAGGACTCTGTTATCTTAAAATGACTGAGGCTTTTTTCTTCCTGCAGGCAGTGATAAAGAAGCTATAGTAGATCTCATAACATCCAGGAGCAATAAACAAAGAATTGAGATCTGCCAAGTATATAAGGCTCTCTATGGAAAGGTGAGTCTCAGAATGGATAGGAAAACTAGAAAAAAAGAATTTATACAATGTATGTAATTTCACCTTTGAATACTGGATTGTGAATGGCTGACTTCCATTCCTCCATTCCTCCAGATATCTTGATGTTATAGATATGGATGTACTTCATTACTGTCTTTTTCTACATCAGAGGTGGGGAATGATGGCCCCTTTATTAATTGTGGACTTCAACTCCCAGAATTCCTGAGCCAGTATGAGCATGGCTGGCTAAGGAATTCTGGGAGTTGAAGTTTACAAATCATAAAAGGGCCGTTCCCCATCCCTGCTCTACATCACATACATCTGATTCTTAAGGTTTTATTCCACAGTCATCATATTTTTTATTATTATTTTTTATTTGTCAATGTATTAGGTAATATATATAAGTATAAGCATGAATTGAATACATAAAATAGATACGAATAGAGGAAACATTAGGACAGGGATGGAAGGCACACTGGTGCTCTTATACACGCCCCTTACAGACCTCTTAGGAATAGACAGTAGACAGTATTAGGTTAATATTTGGGGGGTTTGGGGATTAAACCAGTAATGCCAGTAATCAGACAGAGGTTTTACTTCTTTCAACTAAAGAGCCAAGGATATGCTTAAAATAGAATTTTAGGATCTGTTAATCATGATGCAAAATTGCCAGTGGTGAGCATATATTTTACTCTGGCAGGTGCCCCCATACTCCAAAGGGGAGACCCCTCCCATTCCTCCAATCTATTGTACAGGGTACCATACATTTACCTATATGACCTTTTCTTGTTGAGGAATAAAAGTAAATAGGTTCTGATAAGTCATGATAAGGGAGTGCCCCAAACACATGTGTTGTACGAACAGAATAGAAACAATTTGTAATGTAAAAGTTCCTTGCTTTTAGCTACCACCTCTTTGAATCTCTGGACCTCAGGAGATCAAGTGGGGTCTGTTTCTCTTTGCAGTAGATGTCTTCAAAGAGATGTAAACAGAAGAAACCTTTTTTAAAAAAATGGCTGTCAAAACGGAGGATGAAATAAAAACAAGATTGATCTCTAATGCTGAATCTTCTAGTTCATTCACAAAATTTAAGGGGAGTGGGAAGAGTTGTGGCAGCCACAACTAATGAATTACTAGTCTAAGAAATTGTTGACCATTTTGTGACATTTAAATCTCATAATGGTTCTTTCACATATTGTGTAATAATAAGTTTGTCCTTATCAGTGGTACTCA
This sequence comes from Pantherophis guttatus, assembly GCF_059756535.1. Taxonomy (NCBI): domain Eukaryota; kingdom Metazoa; phylum Chordata; class Lepidosauria; order Squamata; family Colubridae; genus Pantherophis; species Pantherophis guttatus. The sequence continues at coordinate 198,455,662 of NC_142064.1, read as the reverse complement.
GGTAGATTAGATTTTAATTTAAAAAAACAGAAGTCTCTCTGTTTTTTGCTTTCCACTAGGGAGATGCAAATTAATATTTTAACAAAATTAAGTACATTTGTTTCTGCTTCCAATATTGAATTCAGTTTTTAATTGATCCTAAGACTTTATACATTTTTGTGGTGAGTGATCTTCTAACTGAGCAAAGCAAATTGGTTTTTTTTTAATTCCTTACCTTTTCTTCCTTTTTATTAGGACCTGATTGCAGACTTGAAGTATGAATTGACTGGAAAATTTGAACGACTGATTGTGGGTCTAATGAGGCCCTTAGAGTACTTTGATGCCAAGGAAATCAAAGATGCTCTAAAGGTAAAGAAAGAGTTTGATTATGGTTCTCATTATTTCTGGAGCTCATGAGAATATTGGTCTATTTACTTTTAAAGTACTTTTTTTTTTCTTTTGGGGAACATTTATTTTTTTCCATCTTTTAAAATAACAACGCATTATGGCTGATACAGATAAATTGTGTTCTTTATTCCTAGGGGATTGGGACTGATGAGAAGAGCCTGATTGAGATTCTGGCATCTCGGACCAATCAACAGATTCATGCTCTGGTGGAGGCTTACAAAGATGGTGATTACTGCAAGATCTTTGTATTGAGTTGGCTTCAGATACTATTAATCCACGGTTGTTAAAGTTGCAATAAGATCGACAGGATCATGCTGGAGAGATTATCACTGAGATGAAGTTAGCAATTTTGGTGTCTTCTCTCTGTCTCTAACGGATATCTTATCATGAATATCCTGAAGTAGTTTATAAGTAACAAGTTTTAGCTTTACCTCAGTGATGATGAACAAAGGTCCTTTCAGCTTTTTGTTCAGTTTGTGCAATTATCTTGTTATATTGCTTTTGTCCTTGTGCTGTTAGTTTGTGGGGGGGATGCATTTATGAATACTTGCTCAGTTTTGTTTTTGGCTAACACACAATGCATTCGTGTATCAGATGAGAAAAACAGCAAGGTTTGTTAGTAACTTTTTAATTTTTTTTTAGCATATGAAAGGGATTTGGAAGAAGATGTCCTAGCAGACACCTCAGGACACTTCAAGAAGATGCTCATTGTACTGCTTCAGGTATGTTGGTCTTTATGTTCTCTTTTAGCATTTATTCCATCCTTTATTTAGCGTATCAATAGAACTGATGCATTGTTTTTTTCTATAAGGGAAACAGAGAAGAAGATGATGTTGTGAGTGAAGACTTAGTGGAACAAGATGCCAACGTAAGTAATGGTACTGCCTAAGTGATGATTCAACAAAGGAAGAATTTGATCTTTTTTCAAAGAACAAATCCAGTCCTAGACAAGAAAGCATGTTCTAGAGGGCGATCTAAGTCCTGTGTACATAATTTTTGTAAGTTTTGACATACTTTTTCTCTACCAATTCCACTATGGCCCTTTGTAGTAATCAAAACTAAACACTCAGAAACACCCATTTTAGTGTAAATAAGAATAGCTCTGATAAATGCTTGTTTATATTACCTCCATCAGTACACAAACTCCTAATACTGTATTGGTCAAATTTTTGGCAGCCTAGCTCTGATTGGTTTCCTAAGCCATTATTCTTTTGATGTAGATAATATTTATAGTTTGTCAATGTAAAAGAGTAAAGAATAGGATTTCAGACATTCTTAATTGAATATTAAATTCAGTGAGATATTCTTATTGGAATATATTTACAGATCAATTTAGGTTGATCTGTAGATATATTCCTGAGGCTTTGGCAATCATACATTTGATATATTGCTTTGTTACATATTTATTTATTACGTTTATATAGTACTTTTTCACTAGGAATTGAAAGTAGCATGCATAGCAATCCTTTCTCCAGTTTTCCTCACAATAACTATACAGTATAGGTAGGTTGGCTTGAGAGAAAGTGATTGGTTAAAATTAATCTAGTAAATATTAACATAAAGTGGTCTTAATTTTTATAAATATAAATATATATTTATATTTATATACAGATAAATATTACATATCAGTTTTGAGAATTCAGTAATGCTGACTCAAGTTATATGGATCATTATTTTATGTTGGTTTAGAGCTTCTAGATAAGATGCCTTGAAAATGTTGATGGTAACAGTAGTTGTTTCCTTTTTCACGTTGTCCTGTGTACTTATGTTTTCTAAAAGGACCTGTTAGAAGCTGGAGAGCAGAAATGGGGCACTGATGAGGCCCAGTTTGTCTACATTCTTGGAAACCGAAGCAAACAACACCTTCGGCTAGGTGAGCTGGAACATTGCTGTACAAGAAATAATAAAAATAATTTGAATCTCAAGAACTCAAATTTTCTTAGCAACTTGTAATCTCTTTTAGCAGGGCATCATGTGTTTTCCTAGTATGATAGTGATGCATAAGTGATGAGTAGTCGGTAGGTAGGTAGGTTGATAGGGAAGGAAGGAAAGGAAGGAAGGAAGCAAGCAAGGAAGGAAGCAAGGAAGGAAGGAGAAAGTTACATTAAGATCATTCTTTGGAATCTGGTCACCAGGCCATATGGACTGCTGAGAGTAGCTTTCAGTTGCATCAGAGTCTGATCTGTGATATTATACTTGAATTTTTCCATCACCAAAATACAGATCCATGAATCTTATTCTTCTTCCATAAATGTGAAAAGGTAGTGCAAAAGGAACTGATACTTACTGCTTATTTGCTTGTTGCTTATTAATCATTTCTTTGTTTTACCTTGCCCTGTAGGAAATTGCTTTATGATGAAACTATTCTTGTTCCTGTTTAAAAAAAATTCACGATAAAATACTGAATTCCTATTTGGTTTTTGGCTGGGTTTACTTACCGTGTTTCCCTGAAAATAAGATCCCGTCTTATATTTTTTTGAACCCCAAAATAAGTGCTTGGCCTTGTTTTCAGGGATGTCTTATTATTTTGGGGCGTGTGGAGCAAGACAGGGCTCCTCTTTTTACCTGATTTCCAGCTCTGTCTCCCTAACCCTAACCAGAGGAAATGGCGGGGACCGGCTGCGCATACGGTTAAATATTTTCAGGGAGGGTTTATTTTCGGGAGGGAGGGTTATTTTAGCACATGCGCTCAAAAGCCTGATTGGGCTTATTATCAGGGGATGTCTTATTTTAGGGGAAACGGGTATTATGTTAAGTAATTGGTGGTTTCTTTATTTTTTATTTAGCATATTGTATGAACTACCATTCTGGTTGTAAGCTATTGCTTATAGTTTAGCATTATTTCTAAACTCAGTATTGTATTTTATTCAAAAGCTTTTGTTAAACAAATAATTGTTTAACAGAACTTTTCAATAAAGTAAAAATCAAAGTTAATTATTTAATGCAATAAGTGAGCCTTAATAATATTTTAGTACAGTCAAAGCTAAGAACACTTTATGGAATAATGTTTGTTAAAAAAGATGTGTTTGAAGGTATAAATAAGCATTAATGTTTAAAGTGTCTTAAACTCTGTATTCTTTTTGATGCAAAAGAATGATGTTCTGGAAAAAAAAATAGTTAACCATGACTGAAATAAAACAGCTACTAATAAACAGCCATGTATAATCACAATGTTGAAGGTTCTTGGGAAAATATTTTAATTGCAGTATTTCATTGATCTAAATTGAGGGATATATTTCATAATCTCTTTGCTATATAAATATATGAGTTTTTCTATTGCATTGCCAAAAATAGTTAAATTGAAATATTGTGCATGATTCAAATGTTTCCTAAAACAAAGTTAAAATTTTAGAACATTTTCAAATGTTTAAGGTATGTCAGATGAGTACTATTCTCTACCCTTGCATCATTTACATATGAATAACATAATACAACTTGTCTTTACCAGAAAACTTGAATCTAAGAAGAAAAAAGAGAAAGTCTAAAATTTGTTAATTTTTTTTAAAGATTATGAATTGTGCTTATAAATTTAGCTTGCTCTTTGGCATTTTTTAAACACCCCCCCCCAACAGAGCAATATATTAGCTGAAATATTTTCTATTGCACAACATTTCCACCTCATTTTATTGCATAGCTATGATTCAGGTCCTGTAGAGATCGATGGTTGTGAAGGTTATTAATTTTCTGAAACAAATCAGAAAAATAGAACAATGGCTTTGCAAGATGCATTAAGGGCAATTGGCCATTTACTGCTTTTGTTTGCACATTGGTTGGCAAAGAAAGTAGCTATTGTTTCATGAGTTCGTTTAGAGTTTTGGATGCTAACACATTAAAAAAAAAAAACCAAACTAAAGATATTTTAAGACTTTTAAAATGTAAAACATGTCCAAAATCTCCCGAGATTCCAGGTGATGACATAAAGATATTTCTAGACTTTGCTATCTCCTGAGACTTGGTTTTTTAAAAAAAATCTGTTACACGTAATTATAGTTACAGGGATTCTTCTAGTAGTAATGGGTGCATGATGCTCCTAATCCCCATTTTAAACACTATGAAATGGCAGTAATGTTAAGTATTCCATTCAAGTTACATAATGAGGTAGCTCTATATCAGACAGGTGTCATTTCAAATTCAGCCAAAGATGCTTTTGATATATCAATGAGCCAAATGCATGTGTGTGTATGAGATAGACAGAATACCTATCTATTTCCCACTTTTTTCAGTCTTTAATGAGTATCAGAAGATTTCGGGAAAATCCATTGAGATGAGCATCCGAGGAGAACTATCTGGGGACTTTGAAAAATTGATGCTGGCTGTAGGTGAGCTGGATCCTATCTTATAAAGTATTTTTGAAGAACAGAAGCAGGCATGAAGGGACTTCAAAAATGAAATTAAATCCTCTGTGTATGTGTATTTCTCTTTAGCCAGGTTCTTCCTATGTAAACCAAGATTTTTCTGCAGCCCTAGTTCAGTGAAATCCCAATCCACTAGTTTCTAGGCTTTTTTTCCTCCAGCAGCCAGCAAGCTCCCTGCTGCCATTGCTGCCCATTGGGAGACTATATATATCTCAATTCTTCTTCAGGATGAAATAACTTTGACTAAGATGAGGAAGATACAGAATGCCTGTAACTTACTTCTATGAGAAAGATGTAGATGATTTCCAAACATCTAGCAAATTCATAGATTTTTTTTGAGATAGAAATAGGAAAGGGGTGGGTATCTCTTTCTCTGATTGCTAATAATCACACATTCATGGTCAAAGGTAGTAGTTGTAAGTGCAGAGACAAATTTGGGTTGTTCAGAATAAAACTTGGCAATAACATTTAAGGTACAGCATTTTCTTTGTGAGTTGAGCATATGGAAATCATGTTGGAAATCATGTGATTAGGTGTTCCAAGAGGAGGGAATGGCTGCCTGTAACTCTACTCAGAAGTGCATCACAGTGCAAGATTGAACAGCATTTTTTAAAAATCATATATGATGCCAGACAGTAGGTTTTGAAGAGCTTCCAGAAATGCATTTTTGACCCACAGACCTAAAACTCTCTCCCAACGCTCTCTCCACAGTGAAAAATATCAGGAGTACAGCTGAGTACTTTGCTGAAAGATTGTTCAAAGCAATGAAGGTGAGTATCACTCCAGGTATTCCGGAGAGTAGCTTTTGTCTCCTACTATATGTATCTTCTGAACATTAGGAGGACCACTGCTGCTTTCTCTAGATTTTAACTGTTTGGACTTTTCTAGTATCAAGATTAAAACATTGAATTGAAATTTAAATTCACGTCCACCTATTTAGTTCCAGGGAATGAACACTCAGCCAATTTTAATAATTATACCTTGTGACCTTTACTATGATAGTTCATAAAAGTGAGATGCTAGCCTTAACAAGTGTGCTTTGAATCTGTGTCAGCTCAACTATGCAGATTCTAACTGTGCACAGGATATTATGCCACCACATGTTTTTGAAAAGGGGTTTTGGAGTCACTGAATAAATTAAGTCTATTTAAACAGCCAAGTTTGTATCATAAATGTTATTACAACAAGAAGCAACTTGCTTTAGCTTTCACCAGTCACAATTCATTATTGGCGTAATGTGTAATTGGCATTGGTACAAAGAGTGACACAAATAAATGTTTGATGTTTTAAAAAAGTTCAGAGAACGAGAAAATTAAGAAAATGTGTTTTAATATAATCCATATTTCTAATACAAGGTTTTTCATTAATTTCTTAGCCAAACATTGACTTTAGCAAATAGTATTAACAAGCCATATTTGGAGGAACATATTCAGAATAACATGCAATTAATGAAGAATAAAATATAATCAATTTATCATAAAATAAAGGTTAAACAATATTGACATAAGAGTATTAATCAGTTATCACCATTATAGTTAATAACTTTAGAAAATGTTGCCGTATTCTCCTGCTAATAAAACTATTGTAAATGATGAATCAGTTCCTTTCAGTTGGGCTAATAGTTTATAAACATTATTTGAAATATTCCAGCAATATTTTGTCTAGGATGCCCTATAAATTTTTCCATGGCTGAAGAAAGTCTGATTTTCCTAAAGTTATGAGGCATAGATAGCATGTGTTATTTATATGATATCTGACATTTTGAAAAATAATGAATTCAACTGATAGACGAACAATTATACAAGTCACATGTAGAAAGAAGAAAAAGCCTTTGAAGTTGTTTTGTGATGCATATAACGATTTGGAATAGCCTCTCATTGGATTCTAGCATCATCTATAAATATCTGTATTCATTAAAACTTTTGAACATCCCATGTCCCTTTGGGATTTTTGTGACCTTAAATTATTCATTCTAGGGTTTTGGGACAAGGGATAACACACTGATTCGCATCATGGTGGCACGGAGTGAGATTGATATGTTGGATATTCGGGAAATATTCCGGACTAAGTATGAAAAATCTTTGCATCATATGATTGAGGTAAATACTGTATATTTGCACTGCAGAGGGTGTGTGAAATTTATCATAGTGTTTTGTTTGTATTTATAATGCACTGAATATTATTAAGAAGGGATCTAGTGCTCCTGAAGGTATCTGGTATCTCATTCTTCACGTTATGCTTGGAAGAGATCGTCAGCACAGAATGATTCAGGCAGCCTTAGAGAGAGATGATTGGGTTAAACTTTCTTTTGTGAATGCTTAGGTTGCTATTTAGGTAATATAACTTTCATTTTAAGGATGATTTGCACTTTGGTTATAATTGTGAAGAGCTGAGTTTTCCTCTCTCCCTTTTACAGAGTGATACATCAGGTGATTACAAAAAAGCACTACTGAAGCTGTGTGGGGGAGATGATGAGTAAGTTCAGTTCTGAAGCATGGATTCTTGTGGGGGAGGAATGCTTTTTAAATGGCCCTCGGTTGCTCTGAAACTCTTTTTGGGCCTGTACCTCTAATAATATTATTTCCCAAGTGGAATATGATTTTTTTCTTCTTGCAGGGCTAGTTTCTATCATAACAAAACCTTCCCCCAAAATTTCAGTAGTTTTTTCTAGAAAGTGAGATTTTTCATCTGAGCATGGTCAGTTGAACTATCCTTGGACAGCAGGCCCTTCACCTCAGTTTTTGTTGACAGAATAAATATGTGTTTGTCTGCTTGGAAGGACTTCGAGCCTTTTAAAACACTCTTAATGTTCATATTATAATTATGGGGGAAATCTATGTGGTTACTAAGAGTTGACCCAGTCTTGATAGCACATAATTAACCATATTATAATGTGTTTTTAATCATAATACCTTGGCCACAAAATGCAGTAGGAGCATATTGCTATGTGTTTTGAAATGCTCTGATCAGCAAACAACTATTATTATCTTTTTGCATGAATAAGCCTCCATAAACTAGATCTAAGGAGGTTCGGCTTCCTCTCTCTTTCTCTATAACTCCAGATCAGAACTTGATCCAGTATGTGGGTATATACTGTTACTGCCCAAATTCAGTAGTTGAACCTGTGAGGTTTTAAAGGTTTTATGTACACTTTGGATCAGCCTTCTCTAACCTATTGCATTTCAGATACATTAAATGTTAACTCTCACCACAGTTGTGATTGCTACAAATGTTAAGTAATGTAGTTGGGACACCTAGAAAGTAGAAGAATGGATGGGAGGATGGCTTGGGCAAGTTGCATATGTCAATATTGGTGCTGACCAATATTGGATGACCAATGATTTACTAAGCACGAGGACTACCAGTGTATCTTTTACATAGTATGGAAATCAATGCAGAGAAGAGTGGAATAACAGCAATACTAATACATTTTATTTTAAAGAGATCCTAGAATCACTTGCATTACCCTATTCATGTACTATTTATGCAATTCTCAAATGACATTGAAATAAAGTATTCAATTGAAGAAGTAGCCTTCCAGGATACATTTGATATAAAGGGTACCTTCATTCATTGTCTTCCATCTTTTCATTCAAAGCCCAAAGCTATATTGATGTTTCCTTTTTATTCAAAAGCAAAAGTTTGAGCTCAATCAAGATTGGGCCTAATTAAGGTTTTACAGCTTTTAATAATTTCCCTATGATCCTACTACGAATTAAGAAGCACTGTAGTTGCCTTTTGCAAAGAGAGAAGAAAAAAAAGGCCTTCACCTTTTTCTTAGGAAATATGGCAAACACATCAACTAGCCTGCTTTCTACCATGCCTCTTATAAAAATGTACCAAGTTATTACGGAAGAGATAGATAGATAGATAGATAGATAGATAGATAGATAGATAGATAGATAGATAGATAGATGTTGTTTAGGAATTTAGGTGGGAGGGGAAGGATGGGACAGTGTGACTGGCACCAGCTAATTTGCACAGGATCTGCATCTTCACGTTTTACTGTGTCTCTGCATATGTCATCCATCTTGTATCTTTCCATCCCTCCCCTTCCAGTGCTGCAGGTGAGTTCTTCCCTGAAGCTGCGCAGGTGGCCTATCAGATGTGGGAACTTAGTGCAGTGGCCAAAGTGGAGGTTAGAAGCCAGCCTTCCCTTCCCCTACCTGTGGCTTGCTGGCTCAAAACTACAACTGCTTCACTCTATCCGCTGCTAATGCTCTGGACCTCTTGGATATCTTGCCTACTCCACAGTTCTCCCTTTCTAATATTTTCTAAACATGCCACTTTAACTAATATGCATTCATAGTTAGAAAAATTATTTTCCCCTTCCTTGGTTTTCCGCATCATTAGGAATTAACATTTGAAGATATTGCTTATTCCCTAGTATAATAGGATATCTGATGATAAAACTAAAAAACAGTCCAGTGGAAGTGCTTTATTGTAAGTGCCCATACACACCCAGCAGAATCACTGCAGCTTCATAAATGCATCTGCAATATGGATCCTTAGAGCTATGTTAAGGAAACAATCCATAGCTTCTGTTACAAAATCAGATTAGCAATAGATGGGTTTTCTTCCTTTGCTTGTTTTGCTGTGTGAGCTATTCAACTTACTAAACATTTCACTAATTATTTTTAAAGGGTGAATTCACAAATGCCCCATGTTATTGGATTATTTAAACCTGCTCCTTTCTCAGACTATTCTTCCATTATGACTTGTTACTGCCTAATACAAGGAAACAGACGATGCTTAGATTACTGTATGTAATCACTGGAACGGGCTCTGTGAATTCATCCTAGGCTTTTTGCATGTAAAACGTTTGGAGAGTCAGTCCTAAAGAAATCACATCTTTTTGAATTAATGTCTAGAAGATTGCTGATGTAATCAGAAGCAGGCATTGAGAATTTGAAATATCGTTGCAAGATGCCTTCCACATGCTGACTGGGAGATGCATGAGCATGGAATTTATCCAGCTGTTCTCCAATTGTTTTATTATATTTCCTTTGTTTTAAATAAAATAGCAACTGTTAGGAAACAGATGGGGGTGCCTTATTTGGACGCCCTTCTGCTTGGCCCTCTTTCTGCACCTCTCCCCTTTTAAAATACATAATTTTAATTTAAACTACTCTTACTTTTCTGCAGATGAAAGGAACCATTTGTCCAGCTGCAAATTTCAATGCTGATGGTGATGCAAAAGTGCTCAGGAAAGCTATGAAGGGACTTGGTAAGTAACCCTCTGCAATGTGCTGATGCAGAGCAAGAAAAATCACTCTTCTTTTTATTCAGTGATAAAGTAATAACATTTGTAGACTTTCCAGATAGGAAGCATTATTGCGTGGCCAGATTTCTTCCTAAGGCAGGCTTTGTTAGCTGAATGCTTTTAAAATGTAGGCAATTGCTCATCTCCAGTCACATTCTAGGAACAATGTAACTTACACCTCAACCTTGCTTGGTGGGTGTGGCAGGGGAAGGATACTGCAAAATCCCCATTCCCTCTCCACTCCTGAGGGAAGGATATTGCAAAATCTCCATTCCCACCCCACTCTGGGGCCAGCCAGAGGTGTTATTTGCCGGTTCTCCGAACTACTCAAAATTTCCGCTACCGGTTCTCCAGAACCTTTCAGAACTTGCTGGATTTCACCCCTGGTCTGTGATAAAGAAAAGGTTGAGAACCACCGCTCTAAAACATTTCTTGGCTATCAGTGGCTTATGGTTCTCTCTCAGGCCATTTGCTTCATGTAGCTGATTGGAGGGATTGAATAATCTGAGTAAATCCTAGGCAGCCGTGAAAGAGAAGCCAATGCAATGCCAGCAGTGTACAATGCTGAACTTGCTGCACATCACAACTGCCTATGTATTTTAGGGAAGACAATATACAATTGCGAAGTATATTGCTAGATCTGTTATGCCATTTAATTATGTTTGATACAAGGCTGTATAACTGTATAATGCAAAAAGGAATATCATTTTAAAATTAAATAAACATAAAATGAAAAAAAACAAAACCCCACAAATGTTGGAAGAAAGCAGTTGCATTACTCTTAGAGGCCTGCTTACTATATTTATGAAAAATATATTTTGAGGTGTTGGTCATATTCCTGAATCTTCATTCATGAAAGAAGTATCTTTCAGAACAAACCTGGTTACTCTTCTGATTTTGTGATTCTGGAAAGAGAAGGATGGTTCTGGTGATCGGACACCATCTGCAAGTCATCCAGGCAGCAAATGCTCCATAAAAACTGCTCCATAAAAACCATATCAATGCAGAGTCCTTGCATCCTGTTAGATACTGACAGTGACCAAATGATATTCTACTGCTTCCTCTAAGACCCAGGAGATGGCACTGTTGTATCAACATCTCATTGTAGTTAAGAAAAATGCTCAAGGTTCAGATTTTTGACAACCCATTGGCCTCTCAAGCCATTGTCTAGTCTTGATACTCTGTCATTAGCTCATGCCATCCTGTTTAAGTTCAATGTGGTAGGAAGAAAATGAAGAATATATTCAGAGTGATGTCTAGAAACAGCTGAATGATTTTGTTTCTATTTGTTATGCTTCTATATTGCTCAGTAAGAGGCATTCCCTGGGCATTTATTCAGAATACCATAAACTATATTGCATTTGTTCATTGATTTATTTAGGAGACTTGTTCACTTCCTGAAACTTAACAGACTCTAGGTGGCTTACAGATCTTAAAAAATAAACACAGTATTATAAGATATATTTTTATTCATTAAAATGATAAAATCCAAAATCTAACCTCTCAAATTAGATAGTAAAATCAGTGAACTAAGATTTGTTTGGTATGGCCCTGTGATGTATATAATTAATCCCCAAAAGCTTTCTGGAAAAGCCACATTTTACCTCCGAGAAGGCCATCCTTCTCGGGGGAGGGGGGCCATCCTTGCTTTGGGGGGCGGGAAGTTATTCCCCAGGAAGGAGCTGTTTCAAAGAACCCCAACAGTCATACTCCTTCCTGCTCTATAACAACTGTAATCAGTAAGATGTGGGCATGCAAAGTATTTGACAAGTTAGAGATCATGGCTTGCATTGAATAGCATGAGCATGCTTGGGGCTTAAGTTGTATTAATGGTAATAGTTCATATGCAGCCGCATCTCAATCTGCTTAAGTGTGTTTCTCTTTGCCACTCCCAAATCTATTTTTAAGACAGGAATGAGGTTACAGTCTATAGGGCCATGTGGTAACCATCTGAGCACACTGCAGTAAATTATACCCTGCAGGAATAATTCAGGAATTTTCCACACAGAAACCAGAAGCAAAGTCCTGCGAGTATAGTAGTATAGTCTTTATTGTCATTGTACATCATATATACAACGAAATTGGTTACTGAGCAAATATGCTTATGCACTGATTTGATTTTTCTTCAGTCAGTTATATAGGGCTGAAACAAACTCTTAAGGATGGTGAGTTTGTAAGGGGTCAGAAAATAATAGGATAAGATATATCCCGTAGGCAGTTAACTGAGTGATTGATCTTAAAAAGAGTATCCGCTCTCTTATCCCAGTGGTGGACAATTTCCTTTTTGTTCTTTTTTGGAATTACTTCCCTGACTAAGTGCAAGAGTCAAGATTAAATGTTACTGAACTGGAAAAAAAATGGTTGAATGTGTTCTGTTTACTGGGTTCCAGGCACAGATGAAGATGCCATCATTGAAGTTGTCACGCAGAGGAGTAATGACCAGAGGCAAGATATCATAAAAGCATACAAGTCTCATTACGGCCGGGTAATTAGTACAATCTCTTTTTTTGTATCTCATTCCCTTTCTCCAACATTCAATTGGTTTATTTATTGCAGGAGCTCTTATGCAATAACTCTTATAGATGGCCTATTTTAAGTTTGGTGTTACTTTTAAAAACAAAGAATTAAGATCATTCTTTCCTTGGTTGCCTTCCCCAATTAGATGCCTTCTAGATCTTCTGCATATTTATTTTCTTTCTTTATTTATTTTGTCGCATTTCTATGCCGCCCAACTCCCAAAGGACTCTAGGCAGCTTACAACAAAGAATAAAACAATGCGAACAATCCCATAAAAAATGTTAAAAAAAAACCATTAAAACATTAAAAACGTTTAAAATGTTAAAACACATGTACTCCAATTCGTGGCCGGGTCTCGCAAGATCATTATAACAAGATCAACGGCCCCAGGCCTGCCGGAAGAGCCAGGTCTTCACCACTTTGCGGAAGGCCAATAGGGTGGGGGCGGTCCGGACCTCAGGAGGTAATTGGTTCCAGAGAGCTGGGGCAGCCACAGAGAAGGCCCTCCCCCGTGGGCCCGCGCAGCCGACATTGTTTAGCTGATGGGACCCGGAGGAGACTGACTCCGTGGGATCTTACCGGTCTCTGGGAGCTATGTGGTAGAAGGCGGTCTCAAAGATAGCCTGGCTCTGAGCCATATAGGACTTTAAAGGTAATGACCAACACCTTGAATTGCATCCGGAGACCAATAGGGAGTCAGTGCAGCTCGCAGAGAATTGGTGTAATGTGGGTGTATCTAGGCGCACCCACTATAACTCGCGCGGCTGCATTCTGGACCAACTGTAGTCTCTGAACACTTTTCAAGGGTAGCCCCATGTAGAGCACGTTGCAATAATCTAACTGTGAGGTGACAAGGGCATGAGTGACTGTGAAGAGAGCCTCCTGATCCAAGTAGGGTTGCAATTGGTGCACCAGACGGATCTGTGCAAAAGTCTCCCTAGCTACAGCTGTCAGATGTTGTTCCAGTCTCAGCTGTGAGTCTAGAAGGACACCCAAATTGCGAGCCCGTTCTGAGGGGGGCACTTTCTCACCCCCCATAACCAAGGATGGACAATCAACATAGTCTTTAGGGGGCAATACCCAGAGCCATTCGGTCTTGTCTGGGTTAAGTCTGAGCCTGTTGACTCCCATCCAGATCCTCACAGCCTCCAGGCACCGGCACATCACATCTACTGCCTCACTGAACTGACTGCATAACCATTTCAACTGCTAATTCAAATCTATGATGTGTGTGCGTGTGTTTAGCTGAACGCATATTACGGTCTGTAGATTTCAGGATGCGGATATAAATATGTAAGGTATGCTGGAAGTCAGTGTGCCAACATTCATTCTTCTTTTTAAAAAAGGAAAACAGAAAATTTAGCTGCACAGGAGAGAGCAAAGAAGAGCATGATTATAATACTTGGGAAATTACTCCCCCATTATCTTTCTGAAGCTTTTGTTTGTTTTGTGTCATAAAATTATTTGCATGAGGCATTCAGGATGGAAAAAATATATTAAAAAGTCATTCTCCCTCCTTGTTAGATATCATGGACCAATCTATTACTCAAATCACCATCAATGTCTATTGGTCTTTTTTTTTAAAAAAAGGAGGTCATCTTTTACCATCTTGTTCAGACCTGTCTGAATGCCTAACCTTCAGTTGACAGTTTTAGGCAGGAGATGAAAAGGATGAGTTGAGTTATGTACAGTATCTTCCTTGTGTCTAGCAGAAGAGTGTTGAGGGATACAGTGTGTAACTATTTTGGGACTTGTATTTTTAATTACAGATTACTTTTAATCAGTATGCAGTTTTTGACTCTGGAGAAAAGCCTCTTATGAAACCAATAATTATTAAGCTCTTATTATTAAGCTCTACCTGCATGTGGAGGCAACTACAGCTAGAGTCTGTTCTTAAGTCAAAGCATATTTTCTCTGTTTGCTGCCATTCTTCCTTCCTGCTCTAATCACAGGATAACATTCATGCTCCAGAATATTGCATGCATTATTAACACAGATTTAATGCACCTGAGAGTAATATGCAGCCCAATGGAAGTAGATGGACTTTCGTTTTGTAAAGCCTCACTGTTGACCATACTTGCTGGACTGATGTGAGATAAAATTTAAAAATAATTGGGTGGCCACAAGTGGCCAATCCTTCCCCCGTCATATTATGTCAGAGCCTTTCTTCTAAGCATTGTCTTCCTGACTGGCATCAGGTTTTTTTGGAGTTTCTTCTTCTTTTAAATAAAATTTTATTAGAATTTTGAATACAGGGATGGATGGAGGGAGGGAGGGAGGGAGGGAGGGAAGGAAGGAAGGAAGGAAGGAAGGAAGGAAGGAAGGAAGGAAGGAAGGAAGGAAGGAAGGAAGGAAGGAAAATGCAGCGATCAAAGAAAGGGTTTTAAAGAAAAGGCTTCTAGTTTTTTTTATTGCAGTTATAGTTAGTTTAGTTAGTTTACTTTATTGTCATTGCACCTCATATAATGAAATTATAAGTATAAATATAAGTTAACGTCTTACTCTATGATTATAGCATCGTTTACATTTTCTCTATAATGTGTTATATTTATTCTAATCCTCAAAACCATATATCATTTTTACTGTTTCCTGCAAAAAGTCAATAATGGGTTTCTAGTCATTGTTAAATGTCCTGTGTCTAATTTGGCTATACTTCTTTGGAGTTTCCAATTTGTTTTACTTCATGAGCGTCTCCTGTGATAGGACCTTATGGCAGACCTGAAATCTGAAATATCTGGACCTTTGGCGAAGGTTATTCTTGGACTGATGATGGCACCAGCCTTCTATGATGCAAAGCAACTGAAGAAAGCTATGGAGGTAGAGCAGATTTCTTTTTCATATAGTATTTGAAGAACAGAAAGATAAATTTAACCCATACGGAGGAGAGAAGAAAAACTCCTTCTTTTGCCTTTATCTCTTTATCTTGAGAGAATGAGGGATTTCCTTCTTGCTAAAGATTGCCAGCTCAGGCTGATACGTAGATTCAGTTCTGAGCCAACCACTTTTTTTTCCAGAAGTTGAAATATCAGGAAATCGATGCACTAGGCATTCCCTACAAATGTGAGCACTCAGCTGACCTGAAATATTAACAATGACTAAACGATCAAATATCTTTACATCACTCCAGGGAGCTGGTACTGATGAGAGTGCTCTCATTGAAATTTTGGCCACACGGAATAACGAACAGATTCAAGCAATTAATGCAGCCTACAAAGAAGGTAAAGAGTTTCTTCAATAATTTTTAAGGGGCAAATGGATGTAGGAGGGAGACTAAGAATCAGGAAAGTATTTATCAGTTGCTGTAATAAATGCTTAAATTTTGTCAGTACACATTTTATTTACTTGCTTGCTTACACATTGGTGTTTTCTATAGGGCTCCCAATCTAACAGGATGGCAAATCACTGCTATATTGGCAAAAAAAAGCAAGGTAGATTGTCCTTATAAATAGCAGGAATTGAGCCTGACTCAAAGGAAATAGTCACCTCTCATATTAGTCTGTTTTTGCATCAGATCAAGGTTAGAAGCTACTGACCTTTAAGGGGAAGCTACTCAGAATAAAGTTTTTCATGGGCTTCATTCCATGTGAATATCCTATTCCGGACCCCGGACCACCCCAATGATGCCCTTGAAGTGATGTCCCGATGCCTGGAGGCCGTGCGGATCTGGATGGGGAGAAACAGACTCAGGCTCAACCCATCCAAGACCGAGTGGCTGTGGTTTCCGACATCCCGATATAGTCAGTTGGTGCCATCACTGACTATTGGGGGCGAGTCACTGGCCCCCACGGAGAGGGTTCGCAACTTGGGTGTCCTCCTGGACTCACGGCTGTCTTTAGAAGAGCACATGACGGCCGTGGCCAGGGGGACTTTTTATCAGGTCCGCCTGATTCGCCAGTTGCGTCCCTTTCTGGATCGGGACTCGTTAAATACGGTCACTCATGCTCTCGTTACTTCCCGCTTGGACTACTGCAATGCTCTCTACATGGGGCTCCCCTTGGGGAGCAACCGGAGGCTCCAGCTGGTCCAGAATGCGGCCGCGCTGGTGGTTATGGGAGCGACGTGGCGCTCCCATGTGACCCCCCTCCTGCGCGAGCTGCACTGGCTCCCGGTGGTCTTCCGGGTGTGCTTCAAGGTTTTGGTTACCACCTTTAGAGCGCTCCATGGCATCGGACCGGGGTATCTACGAGACCGCCTTCTGCTACCAATAGCCTCTCACCGACCAGTACGCTCCCACAGAGAGGGGCTCCTCAGGGTGCCGTCGGCCAAACAGTGTCGACTGGCGGCCCCCAGGGGGAGAGCCTTCTCTGTGGGGGCACCTACCATCTGGAACGAGCTCCCCCCAGAGATACGGAAGATCCCGGACCTGCGCATGTTTCGCCGTGCTCTCAAAACTTTTCTATTTCAGCAAGCTGGCCTGGCCTAACTCCCATTTTTTAAATTTTTTAAATTTTTTAATTTGTGATTTTATAAATTGGGTGTTTTAATCTGTGTTTCGGCCGAAATATTTAATAATTTTAAGGGATTTTTTAAATATTTGTATTATCTGTATTTTATCTTGGCTGTTCACCGCCCTGAGTCCTTTGGGAGTAGGGCGGTATAGAAATTTGACAAATAAATAAATAAATAAATAAATAAATAAATAAATAAATAAATAAATAAATAATTAATTAATTAATTAATTAATTAATTCACATACTAAGAACTGGAACCAGTACTTCGATGGATGTTTTCTAGGGTTAAGTCTGCATATAGTTGACCTTGAAGGATTAAGGAGGGCCAGGCATACAGTAGGTAATTTTTGAAGAGGAGAACACTGGAAAATCTCAGGGATACAGGCTTGATCAATGTTGGTGAACCTTTTTGGCATTGAGTGCTGAAAGGGGGGGGGCGCGTGTGCTGGAAACCAGAAGAGCAGCCGCCCAATGCGCATGCGCGCATCAGGAAGATGATCTTCCAGTTTCTGGCACACACATGCGCACCGGCCACCCAGTCGCATGCGCATGCGAAGACCAGGTGGCTGGTGCGCATGCAGTCACCGGAAACCGGAAGATCATTTTCCCAGTGCACACATGCGCACCGGGCGGCTGCTCTTCCAATTTCTGGCGCTCCTGCATGCGTGAAGACCAGCTGGCCGGCGCCCTGGAACCCGGAAGAGCAACGGGCGACAGCTCGCGTGCCCGGAGAGATGGCTCTGCATGCTACTTGTGGCACGCATGCCATAGGTTCACCATCACGGGGCTAGACTGAAAGTCAAAAAACATGATGGCAATCCAATTTACATTTTTAAAAAGAAAACAACATGGGTGTATCTTTTTAATCACCAAGAATTACATTTTAATCAGGAGTGTCTTTGAACATTTTCTTCTGCTTTTGTGTTTTTCCAGCTTATCATAAATCTTTGGAGGACGCACTGAGTTCTGACACTTCAGGACATTTCAAAAGGATCCTAGTCTCTCTGGCGCTGGTAAGAGGTCCCCCCCCCAATGCATTCTTAAAGCTCCTTTAGTTAAAGATAAGTGTTTTCTGTCTGATATTTCTGAACATCTAATGATCTGATTCAGTTGTTAAACCACCTTTAAAAGTTGCCATTTTTAAAATTTTAATTATTATTCATTAAGGATCTTGTGCATTTGATAATGGTACATTCAGTTGGAAAGAAACAATTCAATGAGTATTTTTGCATGCAGGGACAATAATGCTGCCGAGCTGTAGTAGACACAGGTTCAAATGACCATTTCTGCCTCGGTTTCATATAGTCACCACCCAAAAGCAAGCAGGCTTCATAGAACTTGAAAGCTGCTTCAAACTGTTCTGTTCTTATTTATTGTGCAACAGCAGACTTTTAAAAAGCTATTTGCATCAAGGTGATAAAATCTAAAATTGTTCAGGACATGGATAGAGTTCAGATAAGCATTCATTTGGTGGCTATAATTTGTTTATCCCCAGTAAGAATGATAGAAATCTCATTTTGAAGAAATAACACAGTACAGTGTTTTCTGAAAAAGGAGTGGAGATAAACTATATGCTTCCCAGGCCTGTGCTCTTTTCATAATTGATGCCCCCATTTTAAGATATAAATATCCTCCCATGTCATTTATTTTGCTGGATATGAGCAGCAGGGAGGGTACCATAGTTAAAGAAGGATAAAAACCAGTGCTAGAGGACCTTTTCTAGTAATAAGCATGAGGGGGTGGCACTGTAATTGACCATGTTGCCTAGGACAGAATATATATGGCACTCTGGATATTGTGAGGTTCAATGCTCAGTTGCTCTAGAAAATTTGGCCAGTGACAAACAAGCCAGTAGTGAAGCATATAAAATAAGATGTATCACTGGAGGGCAAAATTGCAAAATTCGGGCTATGTCATGCAGTCAAACTCATTGGAAAAAACAGCTATGCTCAGAATGGTCAGCAGGAAAAGGAAACGAGGCTGTCGAAAAACACGGGACATCAAAACTGACATCAGCCAGGCTGAAAGAAGCTGTACAAGATTGGAAAATATGGACAGAGGTGGTCCATAGAATTGTCAAGAACTGGATTGATTGAATGGATATCATCATCATCAAAGAATGCTGGGAGTTATAGTTCTGCAGTAGATGGCATGTGGAGCTATCAGATCCAGCTGCAAAAATCTAAACAATTATATGGCAGCAAATGAATACAGAAAACGCTAATTCTTTGGTGTCATCTAGTGGGCATCCAAATTTTTAAAATGCCCAGATTTTGTAGCTCACAGCATTGCTCCAGGCCTATGGGCAATTAAACTAGTAGCTGCCAAGAAAGCTAGTGAATTATTTAAAGATGTTAATTTCTGGCCAATTCCCAGGGACCTATTTTTTTCATCTTATTAATAGCTCTCAATGTCTAACTGTAGGGTAACCGCAGTGAAGGAGGAGAAGATTTTGCAAAGGCTCATGCTGATGCTCAGGTAAGTAAAGCCACATGTGCAGGAATGGTTCTGCTGTGCCTGTAGCCTTTCTTCCATAATGTAGATTTGGAGATTCTAGAGTTGATAATAGGTTAATGTTGGGTTTCATGATCTATGGATACCTCCAGAACAGAGAGAGGAGTAGAGAGCATGTGAAAAAGCTCCATTGGAGTTCTTGCTCTGAGCTCATACTGTATATATTGAACAGATTTGGGACAAACACCATGCGAACATATGATTTATTTAGGCTTTGTTAAGTAAGCTGCAATTGTATGGGCTCACACAACACTCTAAACCCACGACAATGCCTTAGTATCATGTCTGAATCCAGTTGCACTTTGCAGGTAATTAATGCATGTCAAATTTTAATGTGGGTTTTAATTGAAGCTTTTCATTTCCCAAAAAGTAATAACCGTAACTCATCATATTTTTTTTTGCAATTCCATGTTAAGGGACACTCATATTAAACATAATGTTAAAATAGGTTAAGTAATCCATTTTTAATACATGCCAGATTCAGGAAGAAGAGCAAATGTGTATTTATAAGTCACCAATTGAACTCTGGATAATGTGAAGTGATGCGGTTCGGACTGTTTCCACGAGAGGGAGTTCTAATGTTTCTGCAGGCTATTGCATGTTTTTGAAAGCGATGCTTGTGGCTACTGCATCTCAATAAGCAGGAAAAAAGAGTTGCAGAGGCTAGTAGCCCAAATGTGAACTTTTTAGCCAGATCATAGGGAACCTAACACTTTCTGTATTTATTCAATGCTTAAAACAAGCTGGGGATACAGAATTGCTTCAGATCAACAAAATGACAGTGGGACTCCCTTTTGTTGCCATAATTGGTGCCAATGTCATGTTGAGATCTTAGACTGCCCCAATTTATTTATGAAATCCCTGGAATGACCTGTGCCATGCCATCTCTGATCTTGTTCCCTTCCTCTCCCTCCCTCCCTCTCTCTCGTCAGGTGGTTGCTGAAACCCTGGTGAGTGCTGCCCTTTATTTTTCCTTGACATGTTCTAAATGTCTTACCACTAGTTTTCCCAACTGCATTGCCTAAAAATTCTTGAAAGCAGCTTTAGCACATTTGCAAGATGCAGGTTGGGGAAGGATGATCTACAAATGCATTTGCTTTTCGTACATCGGGTTTTAGGGAATGGTAGAATTAATACATTAAGTGTAAAGTGTGGGTGAAGGTAGAGATGAATTAAGTGAAGGCTCTGTGATTCTCATCACAGTGAAAGCTCTTTGGTCAACAAATGGCAGAATACATCAAGGTTGACAAAATAGCAACCAAAGGTCCATATATTCTATAATTTTATTGTGTCTGCTTGGGAATATCAAGTGGACAGAAAGAAAGAGAAAGAGAGAGTGTGTTTTCAGCTGTGCCTATCGTAATCTGGTCTTTAAGTGGTCTTTATAAAGTCTGCCTTATCTGAGGTCCCTTAACTAGGAATGCCAAAGATTTCAGAGACTTTTTGAATGAAAAGCATGCGGGCTGTTTGAAACAACAAAAGAGATGCAGTACCAATCTGATTGCTGATGCTGTGCCTCTCTGGGCTCACACAAAATAATATTTTCCAAATCAATATTAATTTGCTTCCCCAATTTCAGATATTGTGCTGTATTGCCTGGGCTTATGTGCCTTCCCAGCCTGAGGTGACTGAAAAAAAAAGTGTGTGGATAGAATTACAGACAGTCCTCACTTAATGACCGCAATTGGGACTGGCAACATGGTTGTTAAGTGAAATGTCACAAGACGGGGCACATCAGTTCTGCTGCAGTCATTAAAGAGATCACCCACAGTTGTTTAAGCATGACATTACATGACTGCGACTTGCAACTTACAGCCTCTTCTTCATTGACTTTGCTTATCAGAAGCTGACTGTGAAGCTTGCAAATAGTGATCAGGTGACCATGGGACTCTGCGACAATTGTAATTTTGGTGACTGGTCATAAAACTAGGCCATCATAAGTTTAAATGGTTGCTAAGCAGTCATTAGACAAGAACTGGCTGTATTATCCATTGTTGGCTTGTTTAGGCTTCATTTCCCAACTGTGCAGCTGGAGGAGTGGAGAAAAAGAGCACTATCTTGAACTTACTGCAGAGCAGCAAAAGGGCAACCAGGAACAGCCTGCTAACTATCACATAAAGAGAATTAAAGTTACTAGGAATAATTTGTACTGATCCACTGAATGTGCTGTTTATTTCTCTGCGCGTAAGAATCCCATAGGAAAATTGATTCTTGCCTGTGTTTTGTTATGGAACTCTGCCCCACCGTGCACAAAAATGAATTCAAAATATATATTTCCTTATTTTTTTGCTAAATAGAAAAGCAGTTGGATACTCACTTGGGATTGGGGAGAGATCAGGCTCCATAACAGAGAAATGCTCATATTTTTTAGAATTACATTTGACTCTTATCTCTGTAATGGTCTTTTGACATGGAAATTCTTATGGTCCATTACTAGATCTATATGAATGACAGTATGTTCTGTACTTACTGATAAAGAATAAGACTTGGGGAGAGAAACATTATATCATACAAGACTTCCATGGGGGGCTTGGGCTGATAAACATTTTCAGTCACTGCACAATAGTATCCTGTTTCCCCCAAAATAAGACATCCCCTGATAATAAGCCTAATTGGGCTGTTGAGGGCATTGCAATAAGGCCAAGCGCTTATTTCAGGGTTCAAAAAAATATAAGACGGGGTCTTACTTTCAGGGAAACATGGTAGTGAAGAATAAAATGCTAGTATCAAATTAAATAGATTGGACAAACAGATATATAGCATCCTAACAATATTATGACCACCTGATTATTCCGAAACAGACTTTTGACATTCGCTAGATCCCGTTCTTCGTTGTTCTCCTCCTCCATCCCTCCATTCTTCATTGATTTTGCAGAAATTGTCTGATGTTTCTGGTGACGATTCGACATCCCTTGAGACCCGCTTCCTGAGCATCTTGTGCACCCAGAGCTACCCCCAACTCAGGAGAGGTAGGAAGGCAACAGGGATATGTTGTAAAGATTATATCTTACAGCTCAAAGCAATGTACATCATGTTCCTGCCTCTTATTTTCTCCACCAAAAGCATGTACATCTTGGACTGGCCCAGCCAGTTTTCAGACCTAAAAGAGCAATAGAACTTAGAGTTTCTAATCGAGCACTTATAACTATCTCCCAAACTGACTCTCCCAAAATGTATGGTTTGTATGCCATGTTTATAATCATGACTAAGCACAAAGTAACTGATGTTTTCAGGCTATGCAGTCGCCTGAAACAGTTGTTTGGGTAGAGCTGTCTGAACTAGACAGTGAAAAAAACCCAACACGTCAGCAGAGAGTTAAAGTTTCCTTTATCTTATGTTGTTGCCATCTAATGGCTATCTGGATTTTTGTAGCCCAGACCTGGTAGCCCTGTGTTTTGGGAAAGTGTTGGGGTATCACCTAAGGCAGGGGTGAAATCGAGCAGGTTCTGACAGGTTCTGGAGAACCGATAGTGGAAATTTTGAGTAGTTCAGAGAACCGGCAAATACCACCTCTGGCTGGCCCCAGAGTGGGGTGGGAATGGAGATTTTGCAATATCCTTCCCCCAGGAGTGAGGAGGGAATGGGGATTTTGTAGTATCCTTCCCCTGGAGTGTGGTGGGAATGGAGATTTTTCAGTATCTTTCCCATGGAATGGGGTAGGAATGGAGATTTTACAGTATCCTTCCCCTGCCATGCTCACCAAGCCACGCCCACCAAGCCACGCCCAGACAACTGGTAATAAAAAATAATGGATTTCACCACTGACCTAAGGGAGTGGAAGGAAAGGGGCTGGTACAATCAACTTGATAAAGAAAGTGAAAAAGAATATTCTCCTTTGCTGGAAAGAGCCAGCATTTTTGGACATAAAAATTGAAAGGCAGGAAGTTTATTTAATCAGCTAAGGCCCTTCCCTGTCAATGTTAATAGTTTATTCTGCAAGCTTTCCATGGTATCCCCTAATTGTTACCAGCCTTGAAACTCAGAATAATCTTTTAAGCCAATCTTGCATTGGAAATTTAGATTTCTTACATTCTGCCTTTGATCCTTGTAGTCTTTCAGGAGTTCGTTAAGATGACAAATCATGATGTAGCCCATGCCATCAACAAACGGATGTCCGGAGATGTCCGGGATGCCTTTTTAGCTATTGGTGAGTGTTTTTTTGTATTTGTATAGTATAGAGAAATGTTTGTTTGTTTGTTTTTTGCATATAGAATGCAGACTTTACTAAAACCTCTCAGAGTGAAGTTCGTCTTGCAATGTTTTGACAGTTGAGCAATTTTCTGTGATTTGCATAGATGAAGCAAGCTGGCCTAAGCTTCTTGTAAAACTGTGGAAAGTGGTCTTTCCTAAAAATGTGGCTATATTGCAAAATTGGATTAATATATGAGACTGAATGCATGTGCAGCATTGTATGCAGCCGTGGGGGGAAAAAAACCAATTGCCCTGGGGGGGAAAAAACCCCGGATGGGCTGATTACTAGAGATTTTCTACAGGCCAGATATCAAAATGCAACACTTTTCTGATCACTTATTTTCAGCTTTTTCTGTACCATCTCAAAGTTAGAAAGCTGACTATATTTGAATGTAACATTGATCTAAGTGTCATTCTTGGCTGGAGCATTTCATGTTGCCTAGGGTGACTATGGCCAGGCAAAGTTCTTTCTGGCTCAGATTAAGTTTCTGTGTAATGAAACCTCAGTGGAAGTGAACGATCCTTTATTCATCTTATTTTCAGCCATTTGTGATGAGTATTGGACTCTTTTAGCCCAGGCTTTTGTTCAGGCTTACTGTCTGGCCCTTATATGGTCAAGTATACTTGGGCACTGGTTAGCTCACCTGTCACCTCTTCTCTTCCCCAAGGTTT
The DNA here is from genome assembly GCF_059756535.1 of Pantherophis guttatus. NCBI lineage: Eukaryota > Metazoa > Chordata > Lepidosauria > Squamata > Colubridae > Pantherophis > Pantherophis guttatus. The sequence goes on along the minus strand of NC_142064.1, from coordinate 198,431,312 downwards.
ACAAGAACCAATTGCCTTGCTTGTAATGCCCTCACTGGACTGGAATGGGCCTTCTTTTCTCTGGCCTCTTCTGTGTCCTGTCTGATGGCACCCAGGGGCTAGACAGGTACTGAAGAAGAGTGGAGAAAGAAGCCACATCTGCCCATGCCCCAAAAAAACTTCCTCATTCATGCATACTTGCAGATCAGGAAGTGGCTGCCCAATCATCCCTCTTATTGCAATTCACAGAATTGAGCGGGGAATTTTTTGGGTTCTTTGTTCCTGTTGTTAACTGTTTGGTGTTTTGTTTTTTTTAAATTATGAGGCATTACTATGGCAATGAAGATACACCCTTCTAGTTGAAAATCTGCACTCAGAAAATGTGCATAAAGGATGGAAACTGGGATGCAGTTCAGTTTGTGAAAAGCTTAAAAAAAAGAAAAGAAATATGATTCATATTAACAACGGCTGTTATTAATAATCTCATCAAGGCCTGTATTTCTTGTTTTTCATTTCCCCTGATTTTCCGGGTTACAGCCCCTCATTCCCTCTGCCCCCTCTCCCTATTTTCAACCACAGCTGTAATTCAGGATAATACTTTATGCACTTGACACTGGTAGATGGAAGCCTAATCATAAACATTAAACCAACTCATAATATAATTGTGAGTTCTTAAAGAGTCATGCTGTTTCTTCTGCAACAGTCATCTTTGGGAATTGCTCCCTCCCCCATCTCCCTCCCTGTTTGGAAGTTTAGTTCCATAATTTTGCATGGCCAGATTTTTTTGGCCTCTCTTCCTTCCTTCTTACAATTGCTAAATGAAAAGCTATACTATAACCAGATTTATTTAGAAATTTACTGAGCAAGGAGTGGCTGAGGTAGAATACTTTGCATGCAGACAACTGTTGGTTATTTCCTGGCAATACATTCATGTTCTCCTCTTTGTTCTCCCTCTTTCTCTGAAGTGCGGAGTGTTAAGAACAAGCAAGCTTTCTTTGCTGACAAGCTATACAAGTCCATGAAGGTAAAAACAAACATCCATTTGTTGTTGTTGCCCAGGAAGGAAGAGTCAATATACTAATCAAATATTTTGGTTCTTCTGGTTTTAAAGAGACCAGAAATGGCCTATTTACAGGGAGCTGACTCAGAGGTGGGATTCACTTACCTTCCCTACCTGTTCGCAAATGTGAGCGCCTCCTCTGTGCATGCACACGGCCTTCCGCGCATGCTCTTTGCTCGCACATTACATCCGGGCAGGTGGGTGGAGCCTCCCGCGGTCGCCACTACCGGTTTGCCCAAACCGAGCAGAACCGGCTGAATCCCACCTCTGGCAGCTGATGCTATAAACAGAGACATTTTGGGGAAGCTCCAGCTAAGCTTAACTTGTCGGTCCTTTATATAAAGAGAATTCCTTAAGAAAACTTTTCAAGAGCTTAGGTGCAGTCATAAGGGACAAATTCTCCTTTGGTCATCCCAGCTTTAGAACTAGGATTCAGCAAGCTAGCAGGAGCCAGATACAGTGACCCGACACCTACAAAGAAGGGAACTCAGATTTATCAATGCTTATAGATATATATATATAAATATATTGATTTTGTTCTTTTTTTTTCGTAGGTCTATATGTGCATTACTGTTCTAGCCAGGGTTTTTCCTACGTAAATCAAGATGTTTGTATAGCCATAGTTAAGTGACATCCCAAATCACTATTTTCTAGGCTTTATCAGACATTTAAGCAGCATTATGTTGTCTGCTGCAAGACTTAAGGGAGACTAGAATAGATCTATTTCTGCCTTATTTGGCTTCATCAGCTAACCCTGGCTAGAACAATAATGCACATATAGACCTACGGAAAAAAAAGAACAAAATAAATATTTGACCGTTACATGGAGGAGTCATAAAATGAGGGTGTGGCTAGCCGATGAAGCCAAATAAGGCAGAAATAGATCTATTCTAGTCTCCCTTAAGTCTTGCAGCAGACAACATAATGCTGCTTAAATGTCTGATAAAGCCTAGAAAATAGTGATTTGGGATGTCACTTAACTATCGCTATACAAACATTTTGATTTACGTAGGAAAAACCCTGGCTAGAACAGTAATGCATATATATATTGCAATATATATAAAGTCCAGGCATTCAGTTGCCTGGACTTTTTAAGTGTTGGAGCAAAAGTATCCTGTTGCTAAGTTATAGTTGTTGTTGCCATCTCTTCAAAATATTTTGCAGCAATAATGTGAGTGGAAATCCACTGCTTCCTGCCTCTCACCCACCTGGTGCGTTTTTAATCTCTTCAGGGTGCTGGCACAGATGACCAAACTCTCATCAGGATCATTGTTTCAAGGAGCGAAACTGATCTGCTCAACATCCGGCGTGAATTTTGGGAGCTGTATGACAAGTCTCTACATCACATGATTGAGGTAAAAGAAACTCTCGGGTTTTGTGAACACCACTTTGCCTATTTTAGTGTCATAAGAGCTTTGACCTTTATCATTCACCTCACTTTTTGCCTATGACTAATTAGTCTCATGGCAGCCTGGGTGAGTATTAAATTCAAGTGTACAAAAAGAGACTCTATAAGCTGAAAAGAACAAAACTGATCAATCTGTAGGGTTAAGTTAAGAGTGTGTCACACACAGAGAGACCCTGTGTTGATATAAGAACAAGTTCATGCTCTAAAGTGTGTATTTGTTTTGACCACTGGTACATTTATTAGCAGTCACAGGTAATCCTTGACTTAACAACAGTTCATTTAGTGACCGTTTGAAGTTACAATAGCACTGAAAAAAAGTGACTTATGACTGGTTTTCACACTTATGACCGTTGCAGTATCCCCATAGTCACGTGATCCAAATTCAGACAGTGTCCCAGGGTCATGTGATCACCTTTTGCAGTCTTCTGACAAGCAAATTCAGTGGGGAAGCCAGATTCACTTAACAGCCGTGTGACTAACTTAACAGCTGTGGCAAGAAATGTCATAAAATGGGGCAACTCACTTAGCAATAGAAATGTTGGGCTCAATTGTGTCATATGTCGAGGACTACCTGTATATGAATAGCAGCTGCTCAATCAGGTGCTTTGCCTGCACTGACATTATCAGGGACACCCTCTCCTTTCTCCGATTGGTATGGAATTTTTAATCCAAAGATCTAGTTCCTCAATCAGGCTTCTTTAGGAATATATCATTGCAGAGAACATGCTTAGTGTACCTTTCTAAATAGATGTTAAAGCAGTGTTTTTCAAACTTTAAGATATGTGGATTTCAACTCCCAGAACTCTCATCCTGGCTGAGGAATTCTGGGAGTTGAAGTCCACACATCTTAAAGTTGTAAAGTTTGAAAAATACTGTGCTAAATGAACCCACTCTAATCTGGTCACCTCAGTGTTTGTAGTGGCAGTGGGTAATAGCAAGGTGAAAACAGTAATCGTACACACCTGGAGGGCATGAGGTAGGAGAAGGTTGAATTTTAAGGAAATATTGTTTTAATGTAAGTTTAACAGCTATGATTTTTCTTAAAGAATTCTGTTAATGGTTAAGAGTGGTACAGTTGAGTTCCCCGGCAGAACTACAATTCTCATGGTGCTTTGTACATAACATTGCTTGTTAAACCAGTTTAAGATATGCACAGTGGGTACTCAGTAAATTCATTTACATTTTTGCATATATGATGATTTGGATGCATTTTCTGATTTTTTGTGTGTGTGACTTGATTTTCCTTGTTTCAGAAGGATACTTCAGGGGATTATCGCAAAGCACTGCTAGCTGTTTGTGGAGGAGAAGATTAAGCAGTCAATTACTGCTGTAGAAGCCCATTTTACCTGAGCTGTTGTTAGTCACTTATGTGTAACCTAGAAGTTACAGTTGCTTTGAAAACTTCAAGGATATTTTGGATTCACTGAGGTCTCACATTGTGTTAGGGAAAAATAGCTATGTTACCACAGAAGAGCTTAATATTGCAAATAGCAAAGACCACAAGAATAATCAATTCAATGGTTGAGGGGAGGAGAACTGTCCAATTTTGTCAAAGCTGACCAGTGGCCACCTGTTTAATGAAGCCATACCTTCATAGGTATATTGTGAACCAAAGAAATAAAATGTATGTTGCCGGGCACACAGTTGTTCTTGTTTGTTTTGGAACAAGGGAAGCACATGATATACAGTCAGGTCCAGAAATATTGGGACATCGACACAATTCTAACATCTTTAGCTCTATACACCACCACAATGGAGTTGGAATGAAACAAACACAATGTGCTTTAACTGCAGACTGTCAGCTTTAATTTGAGGGTATGTACATCCAACTCAGGTGAACGGTGTAGGACTTACAGCAGTTTGCATATGTGCCTCCCACTTGTTAAGGGACCAAAGGTAATGGGACGATTGGCTTCTCAGCTGTTCCATGGCCAGGTGTGTGATATTCCCTCATTACCCCAATTACAATGTGCAGATAAAAGGCCCAGAGTTCAAGTGTGCTATTTGCATTTGGAATCTGTTGCTGTCAACTCTCAAGATGAGATCCAAAGAGCTGTCACTATCAGTGAAGCAAGTCGTCATTAGGCTGAAGAAACAAAACAAACCTATCAGAGAGATAGCAAGAACATTAGGCATGGCCAAAACAACTGTTTGGAACATTCTCAAAAAGAAGGAACGCACCGGTGAGCTCAGCAACACCAAAAGACCTGGGAGACCACGGAAAACAACTGTGGTGGATGACCAAAGAATTCTTTCCCTGGTGAAGAAAACACCCTTCACAACAGTTGGCCAGATCAAGAACACTTTCCAGGAGGTAGGTGTATGTGTGTCAAAGTCAACAATCAAGAGAAGACTTCACCAGAGTGAATACAGAGGGTTCACCACAAGATGTAAACCATTGGTGAGCCTCAAAAACAGGAAGGCCAGATTAGAGTTTGCCAAACAACATCTAACAAAGCCTTCACAGTTCTGGAACAAGATCCTATGGACAGATGAGACCAAGATCAACTTGTACCAGAGTGATGGCAAGAGAAGAGTATGGAGAAGGAAAGGAACTGTTCATGATCCTAAGCATACCACCTCATCAGTGAAGCATGGTGGTGGTAGTGTCATGGCGTGGGCATGTATGGCTGCTAGTGGAACTGGTTCTCTTTTATTTATTGATGATGTGACTGCTGACAAAAGCAGCAGGATGAATTCTGAAGTGTTTCTGGCAACATTATCTGCTCACATTCAGCCAAATGCTGCAGAACTCATTGGACGGCGCTTCACAGTACAGATGGACAATGACCCAAAGCATACTGCAAAAGCAACCAAAGAGTTTTTGAAGGGACAGAAGTGGAATGTTATGCAATGGCCAAGTCAATCACCTGACCTGAATCCCATTGAGCATGCATTTCACTTGCTGAAGACAAAACTGAAGGGGAAATGCCCCAAGAACAAGCAGGAACTGAAGACAGTTGCAGTAGAGGCCTGGCAGAGCATCACCAGGGAGGAAACCCAGCGTCTGGTGATGTTTATGCGTTCCAGACTTCAGGCTCTGATTGACTGCAAAGGATTTGCAACCAAGTATTAAGAAGGGAAAGTTTGATTTATGATTATTATTCTGTCCCATTACCTTTGGTCCCTTAACAAGTGGGATGCACATATGCAAACTGCTGTAAGTCCTACACCGTTCACCTGAATTGGATGTACATACCCTCAAATTAAAGCTGACAGTCTGCAGTTAAAGCACATTGTGTTTGTTTCATTCCAACTCCATTGTGGTAGTGTATAGAGCCAAAGATGTTAGAATTGTGTCAATGTCCCAATATTTCTGGACCTGACTGTAAGACAGTCTAATTTTCAATAAAGTTTTGGGCATGCAAATATGTTCGTATTCTTCCAGCAGTTTATAAATACAGTCATGAGTGCTGACAATAACAAATACAAATACAACCCAATTGAAACTTAGAGATGAGCTTCAAAAAAAATTGAAGGCAGAGCTGCACTCTCCTTGCTTGTGAAAGCCTGCAAAGTGCAGCATAAAAGGAATGAGATTTACCTATTTATTTCTTTATTAAATTCAATGTATTTATGAAACTTGAATGCCACCAGATTCAGTGAATTACCTTACAGTAGTTTATAGCAGAATAAAAGGTATCCACTTTAAGAAACCATAAAACAGTCATGGAGCAGAATTAGAACAACTAATTGTGGGCAGTTAAGAAGTTTGGTATATATAAATAAATACACCACTCCGGGCCCCTTTGTGAGGGAGATGAGTGGTTAAGAAGTTTTATATATAAATTCCACGTTAAAATATCCAGAATAGATTTTAAAATAAAATTGTAAGCATTTGTGATGTGAAATAATAACTATTTTTAATGGCATAGGACCCATGGTGGCGCAGTGGTTAGAATGCAGTATTGCAGGCTAATTCTGACGACTGCCAGCAGTTTGATTCTAACCAGCTCAAGGTTGACTCAGCCTTCCATCCTTCCGAGGTCAATAGAATGAGGACCCAGATAGTTGCGACAATAGGCTGACTCTGTAAACCACTTAGAGAGGGCTGTAAAGCACTATGGACTGATATATAAGTCTAGGTGCTATTAATATTGCTATTCATACACCGAGGAAAATCTTATGGAAGAATTCAATCTTTCTTTGATACTTATTTCACCTGAATGTAACAATCCATAAAGAATAAGAATTAGCAAATCTCATCAAATCTATGATGTCATTGGGATTGGAGTAGGTATAGTCAATCCTTTAAACTCATTTTCCCTATCTGAAAAATGGGTTTAATAACAACAGTCCCCGGGTGGATATGGAGGTCTGTATTTACATAGGTTCCTAAGAATAGTATTACTGTTCATAGGGCTGTTATGAGTAACCAGCAACTTTTGATACTTGAGTAACTCAGCTTCCTCATATCAGAAGCATCAAAGTTTGTTTTTTATCCCATCTTCTTTACTGGTCAGGCAAGCTGAATATTAATTATCAAAATGAGATATACAAGTTTTCTCAAATTAGGAAAGAGCCCTACCCCTCCAAAAAGAAAACCTTCTAAGGAGTTTAACTTTTCTTAGTTCTGCCCATAGTTAGAAGCAACAAACTCATTTGTCCACTGAGTTTATGCAAAAAAAAAAAATCATCTCTATATTAACTTGAATGTTTTTCTCTTCCTCACGATGATTTCCGCTCTCCAAAATAAAAGTAATAATAATACATTCAAAACCTGACCTATTTCTGGTTTTGACGAGAAAGAAAAAAGAAATCATACATAAATGGGATTGATGACAGGTTATTTATAATAGCTTCTCAGTAAAAAAAGTTACTAAACTAAAACTATTTGTTCCAAGGAGATTTTGAAGATAACTTGCCATGTCTGGCTTCTTTATATATCTTAACCCATAAAATAAAAGGAAGTGAAAACCAATGGAGTTGAATAGTTTAGAATAGAATAGAATAGAATAGAATAGAATAGAATAGAATAGAATAGAATAGAATAGAATAGAATAGAATAGAATAGAATAGAATAGAATAGAATAACAGAGTTGGAAAGGACCTTGGAGGTCTTCTAGTCCAACCCCCTGCCCAGGCAGGAAACCCTACACCCTACATCAGACAAATGGTTATCCAACATCTTAAAAATTTCCAGTGTTGGAGCATTTACAACTTCTGCAGGCAAGTTGTTCCACTGATTAATTGTCCTAACTGTCTGGAAATTTCTCCTTAGTTCTAAATTGCTTCTCTCTTTGATTAGTTTCCACCCATTGCTTCTTGTTCTATCCTCAGGTGCTTTGGAGAATAGCTTGACTCCCTCTTCTTTGTGGCAACCCATGAGATATTAGAACACTGCTAACATGTCTCCTCTAGTCCTTCTTTTCATTAAACTAGACATACCCAGTTCCTGCAACTGTTCTTCATATGTTTTAGCCTCCAGTCCCGTAATCAGTGGTGGGATTCAGCCAGTTCGCACCACTTCAGGAGAACCGGTTGTTAACTTTCTGAGCAGTTTGGTGAACTGGTTGTTGGAAGAAATCATTAGGGCAGAGAACCGGTTGTTAAATTATTTGAATCCCACCACTGCCCATTATCATCTCTGTTGCTCTTTGTACTCTTTCTAAAAACATCTTTTTTCCATCATGGTGACCAAAACTGAATGCAGTATTCCAAGTCTGGCCTTACCAAGGCATTATAAAGTGGTATTAACACTTCACATGATCTTGATTCTATCCCTCTGTTTATGCAGCCTAGAACTGTGTTGGCTTTTTTGGCATCTGCTGCACACTGCTGGCTTGTGATGGGTTAGGGATTGGGATGTTCTAATCCATAGCTATGGAGGTCTGCTGGGTGACCAGGACCACTCACTCCCTTTCAGCCTAAATATAATCAAATTTTGCAACAAGCCAGCCTCAAAAAAACAAACCTCATATCATGTATTGGTAAACTTTCCTGTTAGAAGGCAAGTGCAGAGTCTAGTGGATTCTGCAACAAAGCACAGCAAATGCTAAGAAGAAAAACATCATCAACAGGGGAAGTCCAAAAGACCCCAATGAACGCAATAGAAAAAGAGATGATATAACAGAAGCTGATGTGGGATTATCCTTGATGACACAAACACGTTACAAGAACTCAGTGCAGAGACCAACCTGGCAAAATGATGCCCATTGAAAGAGTCAGAAACACAGCGAACAACTGAAAAACAACAGCCCACAGAAACTAATGATGGCCCTAATACAACTATTCTCACACTTATCACATTTACTTCCGTCACTACTTGGGCTTTGTGGTTTAGAAGCTTTTATTTTTCTTCAAAAGGCCAACCAAACTGTAAACAAGTATTCTAGATGGTAGATTCAGTTTGGTGGGAGGACATAAAAGTTACTGAGTTCAATTTCTAATTCGAGGAGCATTTCATCCTATTTAAATCATTCCCTTCATAAGGAATGTTTAGTCAAAGCATCGTTGCACATTGCTAAATGTTTATGTTCTATACTTTAAGAAAGATTCCTATATAAAATCTTGAAAATTGGGTCCTTTAGACTAGGCATACTTTCATTTTTATTATTATATTTTGGGAAGCAGGATTACATTCAACCAGTGGTGAAATCCAAATTCTTTTACTACCGGTTCTGTGGGCGTGGCTTGGTGGGCATGGCTTGGTGGGCATGGCAGGGGAAGGATACTGCAAAATCCCCATTCCCTCCCCACTCCTGGGAGAAGGATATTGCAAAATCTCCATTCCCACTTCACTCGGGGGCCAGCCATAGGTGGTATTTGCCAGTTCTCCGAACTAAACTTTCTGCTACTGGTTCTCCAGAACCTGTCAGAACATGCTGGATTTTGCCCCTGCATTCAAACAACATCAGAGATACAAGTTAGTGGTGCACAACTCTTCTGGCTGTATCTGACCCTGTATCTGAGGGGTAAGATAAAATGGGTAGACTAGACCAGAATAAATACAAGCAATTGATTTCCCTTCTGTCACAGGAAAAATAAGGGCCTGGCATTATTGGAAAATAAGGGGCTCTGGAAGTCACACAAAGTTTTGAAAGCTGTATACAACCTTGGGGGTTCTGGTTGTTCATCCTAATGGAAATATGAAGTTTCGAAAGATGCTCTAATTAATTCATGAGCCACGAGCCAAACTTCAAAAGAAATACAGTCATTTATTAGGAGCACCATTTCGGCAATATTCAGATATATTTAGAACTAATCCCACGTAGATTTACGTTCCTCCATGATCCAGTCTCTCCCCTCCTCCCTGGCCATGTCATAAATCACATCCTCCAATTAACCACTTTGGCTGGCTGTGAAACCCAGAGCTCTCCTATTGATTGCAGTAGAAAGGCATCTGTGGAATGTAATTTCAGTTACAGTTAGGGAAATTTCAATCAGCTCTATCAGTTCCCCCTCCCTCCTGCTCAGGGCAACTTGAAAGCTTTGCAAGTTGACAGTAAGGGTTAGCGAAGGAAAGTCTTCAGACCCTCACATCCAACCTAGTTTCTATATATATCAATGTCCTACTTAAACAGTGAGTAGGGGGACATGTGAATGATACCACCAATGTGCTATGCTTATGTAATATGGGATATTATTCTCTCCCATCGGTTCTAATTTATACTCTAAATAATTATCTGAGGGAATTTGAAAGATGGCAGCCTGGCTCATACTTTGCACTAATCCAACACACGACTTATTGGGTTCTGTTTGTTTTGTGAATTCAAACATCGTGGTTTGCAAAAACTATAATTTATGGCTTAGAGTGATGAATGAAGGTGGCCAAGTGTTAATTCAGTAAAGCATAATTAAACAAATCAGTGAACAAAACGAATGTCTAAGGTTGAATGGAGATTTGAACCATTGAATTTGCGCTTAACAAGGAAACATAATGTTTTTATTCTGTGGAGGTTTAATAAAATCAAGTGAAATAAAAATGAATCTTTATTTTAATGACTTTGTGATTCAGCTTGATTCTGAAGTTTAATTAAAGTTAAAACTACCTAGTACAATAATAGGAGACCTATTCCAATTTTATATTTCTCCAGTTGCTTTTCTTTTTAGCTGATCTCTGATTTCAGATATACACTTCCTAATGCTTTTCTTTATCCACTCACCCCACTTCAAGAATGTATACAATGTATAATATATACAGTTAGGTTAGACTTATATTTACTATCATTATTCCAAATGGACATTAAGGAGTTACTCTTCGCTTCTGAGGATTATTCTGACCTATTCAAAATTGCCAGATGACTTCACGCCAGTGATCTATTTCTGTATCCCTTAAAGATTTTAAAAAAGGATCCAAGAGCTAGATGCATTTTCCACACTCAATTATACAGGCGGTGTGAATAAACATGACATGCTTGAACCCAAAATATCATTCAATCAAAGTGTGGAAAACTTTATTTTTAGAAGGATCACATAAAATTAAAACAAAATTCACAAAATTCTTAATTCACAGAAGACAACCTTTATTCTTAAAAGAACAATTGTTTATTATATTCTCTGATCTTGAAAAATTGATAGTCCAAATTTAATTCACAGGAAAAAACCCAAAGGGAAAATGCTGAGAGATCAGTCTGAATAGGCACACAAATCAATTGATCACATCTTCCCAATAATGTTGCACACATCTTGTTTCAGTCATGCTACATTCATTGTTTCTTTTTTTTCTTGAAAAAAGTTTTTATTATTTTTTTTAAAACATAAACATAAAACACATCTTTTCCAAAACGAAGCATTGATTCGGTCACAGATTAATACAAATCACTAACAAATCTTAATTTTCAATTAACACAACTTAATATTTTACTCAGTTATTTCCCTCAATTCTATCTATTTAACTGTGCCATTATCCCAAAAACCCGTTACTTAAATCTTAAAACCTAAACAAATATCATTCCATTTTTCTCTTTCTTTTTACTTAGATGGATATATTTTAAAAATATAAATCATTACAATTATTATAAGCATTCAAAAAATATTTAATTCCAACATAATCATTTTATTTTTACTATTAAACTAAACATTATCATCTTTGTTTCTGTTATTAAACCCAATTTATTTATTTTAAACCCAGCATAATCATTTCATTTTTACTATTACTCCCCGCAAAATCCTCATTATTTTGCTGTCCTACCCATCATAATCGTTTTTATTTTTTGGCTGTTACACAGCATAACCATTTTTGTTTTTTTGGCTGTTAAACACAGCATGGTCATTTTTGTTTTTTGGCTGTTATACAGCATATCCATTTTTGTTTTTTGGCTGTTAGACGCAGCATAACCATGTTTGTTTTTTGGCTGTTAAATACAGCATAATCATAGTTAGTTTAATTATTAATCCCTACATAAGCCTTTCTTTGTTGTTTCCATCCATCTATACATTGCTTATTTCCAGTTAATCATATTTATCTTTATCCTTTTTCATGACAATTTAATATTGAGACATAGTTCTTACTTAAAACATACCTTTGCATATATTTATAAATCTCTTTTAATATGCTTAATTTCTCTTATATTTGTATAAAAACCTCCTTTTTATTATTACTATCCATCTACACATTATTTTATTTTTAATCACGTTGTTTTAATCTTCTTTTTTCTTTTTCCAGCCATGTATTCCTTATTTCTTCATTTCCTCACCTGCTGGCATATATTTCCTTCCATTTTCAAAATCTTTGAATTTGTCCTCCATATGTCATATTAAATCTTTTTCTTATTTTTATTCTGGATAAAATGCATCAAGTTCCCTTCTCTTGAGCCTGCACTAGATCCTTCTTTTATTCCTGAGCCAGTTTTTAAAATTATTGTTATTTCAGTTATAGGAGTTCCATTATAATTTCCTTTTCTTTTCACCAAAGTCAAACTGTCTGCAGACAAGAAAAAAAATCTCCTCCGCAAAATCCCTGGGCTGTTATCTGTAAAGCTCAAAATTTTCCATAACAAAGGCGAGTTACAATGTTACTTTTTAAACCAGAAGGTGTCCCTCTACAATCCACATTTTCCATTAGTCATGCAAGTATCTATTTTGCTGCAATTATGTAACAGTCCAATTTATTTCTTCTTCTTCTTCTTTTAATTTTAAAAATATCAAGTCTTTTTTTTTAAAGATCCAATTCAAATTTTAAAGTATCCAGTCTTTTCACCATGTCTCGGTATTTGATTCCATTAGTTCTATTCAAGAGTTAGTTGTTTATCGGGTCTTTGTCTCTTTAAATTTGCATTTTAAACTTTCCATAGGCCCTTTGTTGTTCAGCTGCTGTTTTATGGCTAGGGGTCTGATAGTTAGTAATATTGCTCTAGACGTTGTTACAAGCCTGGGTTGGTTGTCAGTCACCCGGCTTCAAAAGGCTCTGTTTCAATCCACTTTCCTCCAGCACATCTCTTAGCTCAGTTGTCCCAGCTTCGTGGTAGTTGCCATGGCTGCCTCCCCCGCTGCCAACTCACAGAGGATTCCCTCTGACTTCCGAGGAACTTGCCTGTTCCTCTTGGTCATCGGAGGTGTCCCTCCTTTTTCCCCATCTCTGCAGGACGGTTCTAGTCCGAAGACCCATTGGCAGAGGTTCGGAAGCCGGGGGTTTTGTGGCACTCATCAGAGCCCGTTATTTCCCCAACTGTCTCGCCGCGACGCCAAACCGGAAGCTCCACTACATTCATTGTTTTTTGATGTCTGTCTGTCTATCTATCTATCTATCCACTCATTATGTCAAACATTATCCACTTTTATCCTCTTGTGGGATGCATAAGTAACTATTCTGGTATAGCTACTGTTGGAAATAATTACTTTTAGGGGTGACATTTGGGTATCTTTTTTTTTTTTTTTTTTGCTTTTCCTGAAGCCCACAAGGGTCATAGTGCCAACTCTAAAATTCAGAAAAGCATCTTCCTTAGCTCATTGTAGCCTGACCAAGAGTTGTAGAAGAGGATGGAAGCAACAAAAAATAATGGCTTAATATTTAGAAGAGGTGATGACACCAAAAGAGAGAAAGGAAGGAAGGAAGGAAGACTAGTTATGAGGCAACAAAATAATGTTCTAAGTGATTTGCACAGGAAAAACTACATTTGCTAAAGTTCAGAAGCTAAGAGATGCATACAGAGCTGTATTGCATGGTTTTGTCTCAGTCCAGTGAAATATCCAGGAAAAACAAAACTGTGTTTCAAAAATTGCGACATTTTGGGAAAAAAATACAACCCAAATAAGTCTAACAGAGATTGAATCCAGATGTCTGGCGCTTAGTTATTTAGCAGAATAACAAAAGTATTTCACATCCTCTTTTACTACCGTCTGATTCCTGAAAAAAATTTGGCTTTCAGCTTCATGTTGTACTTTTGTAGACATTTTTGCTTTGTTTCTACACAATAGAAGCTAGTACTAAACTTCTAAATAATAAACTTTTTATTATTCTCCCCTCAAGTGAACTAAAATTATTGTACTTATATTTTGGAGGAGGAGGAGGAGGACTAAAGAGAAAAAAGGATGAGGAAATATGTGTGGAAATCTTTGATGCTAGATTCTAAACACAAATCTCAGCCCAAAAAAACTCCCAAAACTCTACATACAAGATACAAGAACAATTATTTGGGGGGCAGAATCGAAAACCTAATATAGTTGGAATGTTGACCAAACCAGACACCTTATTAAGTTGTTGGAATTTTTTTTTTATAAAAACTGCAGGATAGATATTATTGAAATATTTGCTGCAAACTACCCTGTTTTCCCCCAAAATAAGACATCCCCTGATAATAAGCCCAATCGGGCTTTTGAGCACATGGCAATAAGGCCAAGTGCTTATTTCAGGGTTCAAAAAAATATAAGACAGGGTCTTATTTTCAGGGAAACACGGTAGAAATGTATTATTTCTACAGGTAGGTAGCAATGTCCATACACAGCATTACCTCTGATTACTGTTTCTTTTCTTTTCAGATTTCAGATTCCATCATTCATTCATTCATGTATACATACTGGTAGTCCTTGACTTACAACAGTTCATTTAGTGACTTATGACCATTTTTCACACTTATGACCATTGCAGCATCCCCATGGTCATGTGATTTACCTTCGGATGCTTGACAATTGGTTCATATTTATGACGATTTCAGTGTCCTGGGGTACATGTGATCCCATTTTGCGACCTTATGACAAGGAAAATCAGTGGGGAAGCCAGATTCACTTAACAACTGTGTTACTAATTTAACAACTGCAATGATTCACTTAACAACTTGGCAAGAAAAATCATGAAATGGGGCAAAACTCACTGAACAAATTTCTCACTCAGCAACCTAAATTCTGGGCTCAATTCTGGGTGTAAATTAAAGATTATCCATACTGTTTCCCAAAGGTAATTTATAAGAATACAGTAATTTAATCTAGAAAAAGAAACATCTGATTTTATCTAAGAGAAAGTAAAAACTAAAGAACATATGTTCCTTAATAATGAAAAATTAAACAGTATCAGAATGGAGAAAAAAAATACAACAGACTACATCTGGGTAGGGCTACATCAACAGACTGCCTGTCAACCACCCCTATCTAAAAGTAATAGTCCATCCCCACATAATAAACATTTAGTCTCAGTTTGCCACCCTATGAACAGATTTGATTTCTGTTATCTCAACTGAGGCAAAAAGCCAAAGAACATACAAACTGTAGTCTTGAGCATTTTTCTTGATTACTTAAAACAGATAATTTCATGCATGTGAAAATATGTGTTTTAATTACCTACATAGGTGGTGTAGAATTTCTGATTCACTAATCACAAAATGAGACTACTATCTATATAAATTCTTTGGAATAAGTTCTAAAGAACTCAGCAGGTTTCACTGCTAAGTATATATACATAAGCGTGTGCTGCAACTCCCTACGAAACCATTCTGCCTATTTCCACAGCTATTTACAGTTCATTTCACCAGAGTCATTCTGTTGCCATTCTTTGTCTCTGCCCTCATTTGGGAATGGGGAAACACAGGAAAGTCATCAGAAAATCTTTGTAGAGGATGAGGGTTTAGAACAAAGATTGCTGTGGAATCTGACTAGAAAAAGGTCTCTTTGCTCCCAGTCATGCCGGAGGCGGGGAGATTTCAATAGCTTTTCCACGTTCTAATTTAAGAAGCATTCAAGCCTTTTAACCTGCCTCAGGGCTTTGCTATGAACCTGCTCACCCTGACAAGGGCATTCCAGTCAATGAATGTAATTGTTGGACCCAGAGGGCTCCATCTTTCATACTGAGATAAAAACAAAAGCTAAAAGATCATAAGGAGGATTGACTTCTGGATGAACTGATCTGTCAGGTCAGATTATTGACCTGGTGAATAGTCCTTTGGAATGATCTAGAATTCTGAATTCATAAGTAGGCATTTCTCAGTAAACAAACAGTGGGAAAATATGGTGTCCGTTGACATATTTCTCAAGGACTAATCTCAGAATGAACAGAATAACAGAGTTGGAGGGCACCTTGGAGATCTTCTAGTCCAATCCCTTGCTCAAGCAGACTCTATACAGGGGTGTCAAACTCAAGGCCCAAGAGGCAGATCTGTCCCGCGGGGTGCTTAGATCTGGCCAGCGGGGCCACCCTGGAAACAGTGAAGGACCAGCCCGCATGCCCCTGTCAGCAAAAACAGAGCTCGCAAGGGCTGCGCACAGCCCTCCCGAGCTCCATTTTCACTGGCAGACTGTTGCAGGAGGCTGTCCTGGCCAAAAGCAGAGCTCACAAGGGCTGTGCATGGCCCCCTTGAACTCTGTTTTTGCTGGCAGAGGGTTACAGGAGGCCATCACAATTGAAAATGGAGCTCGGGAGCTTGTTTTCACTGGCAGAGCGCTCAAGCCACCACAGGTGTCCCCGACACGAGTGACATCATGCTGGCCATGCCCCCCTGCCCCCCCCAAGATCAAACACAATCCTGATACGGCCCTCAATGAAATTGAGTTTGATACACCTGCTCTACACACTCAGAATAGTCCCTCAATAGTTTATCAACAGAAAAATTCAATATTTCTTATCCACTCAGCAGCATGACATAATTTATCTAATCTTTTTGTTGCTTCCCTTTACTTGTTTTATTAATAATTAAGTAGAGAAACCACTGTAAAAGCAAAAGGAAAGGGAAAGGGAAAGGGAAAGGGAAAGGGTACATATGCATACATAAAAATACACACATAACATTTAATCCCTAACTCAACTATCTTGTTATTGATTTTTTGTTGTTAATATTAATATTATTAGTTCACAAACTTCATACAAAGGTTAAAGCTGAAATAAAAATTCAAGCAATGAGATACAGTAATGAAAATAAAACCAAAATAAAATTGTACATTATAGGAAAAAGCATTCAGTTTGCTCTCCTCTCCTACATTTTCCCTTTTTTTCTCTTGTTTTTCTTCCTCTGGCCATTAGCTACTACTTAAATATTTTTATATGCTTTAAACATCACTTATCTAATCTTAACATAAGCAGAAGGCCTGCTCCTTGAGATTTAATTAGTAGTGTACTTGTACACATACGTACACAAACTTACAACTCTTTCACGCAACTAAACATGTATAGAATTGAAACAACTTAAGTATCAACAATATTCCTGCAAGGATTAAAAAAGAGGATTCGTTTTCTGGCCCTTTCGCCATACGTGGCCTTTGAGGTTGCATTCGAAAGAGCAAAAGGATCAGGACAATAGCTACATTTAATTTGATTTATAGTTTAAATTCGATTAACTTAAACATAATTGATGTGTTTAGTCTCTGTTAATATATAAAATAATTTAATGCCTTAAAGTGGCAACTGCCAGGACAAATGGTTTGCCATTACCTGCTTCTAAAGAGAGAATATCTGATCCAAGCTCCCCTAGATGATTTTGTTACCAGATCTTGGGGTCTCTTAGTTTCTAGCCTGGTAACTTAACACTACACCAAATTGAAATACTATGTTCCATTAGTACTGATTAAAAACAAATTGTCAATTAAATTAGTGGACCAGAGGAATGCTGTCGATATAATTTACTTGGACTTCAGTAAAGCATTTGATAAAGTAGACCATAACCTACTACTAGATAAAGTAGAAAAATGTGGGTTAGACAGCATTACCACCAGATGGATTTGTAACTGGCTGACCAACCACACTCAACATGTAGTCCTCAATGGAACTGCATCTACATGGAGGAAAGTCTTCAGTGGAGTACCCGAGGGTTCTGTTTTAGGCCCAGTGCTCTTCAACATCTTCGTCAATGACTTGGATGAGGGGATAGATGGGGAACTCATCAAATTTGCAGATGACACCAAGCTGGCAGGAATAGCCAACACTCCAGAAGATAGGCTCAAGATACAGAAGGATCTTGACAGACTTGAACATTGGGCGCTTTCTAACAAAATGAAATTCAACAGTGAAAAAAGCAAGGTTCTACATTTAGGGACGAAAACCAAAATGCACAGGTACCGTATATGTGGTACCTTGCTCAATAGTAGTAACTGTGAGAGGGATCTTGGAGTCCTAGTGGACAACCATTTAGATATGAGCCAGCAGTGTGCAACAGCTGCCAAAAAAGCCAACACAGTTCTGGGCTGCATAAACAGATGGATAGAATCAAGATCACGTGAAGTGTTAATGCCATTTTATAATGCCTTGGTAAGGCCACACTTGGAATATTGCATTCAATTTTGGTCGCCACAATGTAAAAAAGATGTTGAGACTCTAGAAAGAGTGCAGAGAAGAGCAACAAAGATGATTAGGGGACTGGAGGCTAAAACATATGAAGAACGGTTGCAGGAACTGGGTATGTCTAGTTTGAAGAGAAGGACTAGGGGAGACATGATAGCAGTGTTCCAATATCTCAGGGGTTGCCACAAAGAAGAGGGAGTCAAAGTATTCTTCAAAGCACCTGAGGGTAGAACAAGAAGCAATGAGTGGAAACTAATCAAGGAGAGAAGCAACTTAGAACTAAGGAGAAATTTCCAGATGGTTTGAACAATTAATCAGTGGAACAACTTGCCTCCAGAAGTTGTGAATGCTCCAACACTGGAAATTTTTAAGAAGATGTTGGATAACCATTTGTCTGAAGTGGTGTAGGGTTTCCTGCCTGGGCAGGGGGTTGGACTAGAAGACTTCCAAGGTCCCTTCCAACTCCGTTATTCTATTCTATTCTATTCTATTCTATTCTATTCTATTCTATTCTATTCTATTCTATTCTATTCTATTCTATTCTATTCTATTCTATTCTAAATTGACAACATTCCTCTACTATCTTTTACTGCTGCAACATGGAAGTGGGGCTGTAGTACCAAAAATGTTTGACTGACGTATTGCCCTTTTTACACGTATCCCATGTACAATGCACATTAAAAAGGGATGGGGCTTCAATTACATAGTAGCAGCCACACCTTGACTGTTTCGACTCAGCTACGGACAGCCATTAACCTTTTGCTTCCAGCAGTCCCATTTGAGCCATGGTGGCACAGTGGTTAGAATGTAGTACTGCAGGCTAATTCTGCTGCCTGCCGGCTGCCTGTCATTTGGCAGTTCGAATCTCACCAGGCTCAAGGTTGACTCAGCTTTCCATTCTTCCGAGGTCGGTAAAATGAGGAGCCAGATTCTTGGGGGTAAGATGCTGACTCTGTAAGCCACTTAGAGTGGGCTGTAAAGCATTGTGAAGCAGTACTTAAGTGCTATTGCTATTGTTATTGATTGCAGCAAGAAAGCTATTAAGTAAACACCCAGCTTTGAATCCCACAAATGAACTCTGACTTGGATTATGATGCTATAATGACAAATTTTTGATCCCAATTCAATGCACAAAGCTATTACACCTCTGCCAACTGAACAGCTGTTATGTAAAACAGGACTTTTCGTCGGGCCCTAAAAACTTACTTTTTTCAGTTAGCCGGTCTGTCTTGATTTTAGGGTTGGTTTTTAAAATTTTGATACTGATTTTAAATTGACAAATTTTAAATTATGGGCCAAATTTATTAATTATTTTAAATCTGTTTTTAATTGTAATGTTATGTATAAATGTTTTTATTTTGGCTGTTCACCGCCCTGAGTCCGAAAGGAGAAGGGCGGTATAGAAGTTTGAATAAAAAAAATAAAAAATAAAAAATAAAAAAATAAAATAAAAAAAAGACCCAGCTGGGTAATATTTAGAAGGGCAAACACTTAGTGCTACCACAGACTGACAGAGCTCTCCTTCTACAAGGTCTCAAGTTAGTCTAGTTTGCATTATTTTTGTATTCTAGTTTGTACTATTTATATAAAATCAGTTGTTTGTTTTAAAGCTGGAAGTGGCCTTGGTACTTTCATGGAATAAAGTATATTTCTACTTTTGACTACCCATGATGTAGAAGTAAGGTTGAGCCTTGATTCCTTGATCTTCAGATAATGGCATAAGCAACTAGTAGGTTAGTTTCAGAGCAAAGGATTAGGCCGATGCTTCTTCCTGAGGCATGACTTAGATTGATGATGAGTTACTGGATGATTTTCAGATATAGGCCAATTTCCCACTGCGTGACTTTGAATGTCAGCCAACCAGGCATTGCTAAGGTGATGCAAAACTTGTCCTCACTGCTCTTATTGCAGGACCACAATGATTGTAAGATAATTTGAGAATGTGCTGGAAATTACGAGCAGGGATCCTGCCTTAGACAACTAATCTGGGGCAGGCATTGCTCTGCAGCTTCTAATGATCCAGAAGAGCTTTCCCATTCTGTGTGATCCTTGTACGGTTTCTCAGTGTCACCTTCCCTGGTTTCCCCTTTGTTTTTTGGGGGTCCTTTTTGTTCTCCAGTGCCGCAGGGCCACCTTTGACTGTGAAAAAGATTCAGGCTTGCTCAAATGTACTCGGATTAACCCTGAGTATATGATTTGCATACACAGTAGAGATCTCAATGTTCTGGAAATCCCCTTTCCTGACCAAAACTTCCTCCCTGGACTCAGAAAGCGTCATCATTTTGTTTCACTGCTTTCTTTCAGTGCAAAGTAATGCAACAGAGAGGTCTGAAGGGGTAAACAAAGAGCCCCCCAGATGTCAGAAAGGAGAATGTCCTGGGAAATTTTCAGAGCTACCCTTTGTACCCATTCTTGGCCAGCAACTAGTTTTCCTGCCTTGTTGCCTCTTGCTTCGAGCCTTGCTTTATAGAAGACAGCTTTTCCCTCAGTCTCTTTTTTAATCATATTGAGCAGGGAGAAGTGATCTCCCATCCTACTACATGCTGCACAGTAGTGGGATTCAAATTCTGTCACTACCAGTTTGCTCATGGGCGCATGCATGCTTGTGCATGCACTGAGACATCTGGGTGGGTGGGAAGAGCCTCCTGCCATCGCCGCTACCGGTTTGCCCAATCCAGGGCGAACCGGTAGCAACCCACCACTAATGCTGCACGTATATTTATATTTATATTATTATTCATATGTACATGCATAGCTTTCTTTGCTGAGAATTTACTGGACACTGCTGATTTATCAAAATATTCAAGAACAGTAATGCATTGGGCACCCTATTAATAGGCTGATCTTATTTACAGCTTGAATATGAAAACTTCCTGGACTTCCTTGAACTCACTGGGACTGATTTCCAAGTAAACACTTCGAGATTCAGGGATATTGTGGGTTTTCTACATGCACTGAATAGTGGTTAAAGGAGAACCAATAAGACCCAGGTTCCAATCCACTCGCAACCATAAAAGGCTCACTGGATAACTGGACCAGTCATCCCTGTGACATCAAACCTACCACACAGGATTGTTGCTGTGTGGAAAACGGGAGAGGAGAACACTACGTATTCTACCCTCAGCGCCCAAACAAAAAGCAGGGCATAATTTTTAATAAGTAAACACGTCTCTTCCTCTCTCTCCCTCTCTCCCTCTCTTTCTTTCTTTTTCTCCATGTTTGTTTTTAATGTTGTCTTCCAGGTTTTCAAGAACTGACTTATAGACATTGTAATTTATTTTGTAGTTAGAATATTAGCCTAGTAAAACACTACCAAGATTTTTCAGGGCTTTCTTGCTTTTAATCAGTAATTTCTTGGTAGTGCTTTACTACGCTAATATTCTACTTACAAACTAAATTTCTGTTTCTTTACTTATTTGATTCATATGCAATTCACCCCAGCCTTCCAAGGCATTCAAGGAGGGAGGGAGGAAGGGAAGGGAAGGGAAGGGAAGGGAAGGGAAGGGAAGGAAGGAAGGAAGGAAGGAAGGAAGGAAGGAAGGAAGGAAGGAAGGAAGGAAGGAAGGAACTGAGCAATCACTATTTTCAGATAGATAGCTGCAAAGTGTCTTTTTCCTCTAGAATAATTCTGGATCTAATCTAACCCTAATTCTAAATCTAGGAAACACAAATATTACCCATTTGAAAGCAAGCACCAGTTGAGCTTCCAATAACACAAACAGGCATCTGTAAACAGCGCAGACAAACATTCCCAGCAGCATCTGTAGCAAATTCCAGTAATGGCAAAAGAATGACATGCATACAATAAGATTTCCAGGCACATATTACCCTTATCTACTTGTGTCTTAATGTCAAGTGCAATGTATCATTTGCGTGATGATATCAGACATCATATTTTTGCTGCCTTCCTGCAGATGTGCACGTTCATATTCAAGATCACCGAATGAACATTAATTGCCTTTGAGTTGGGTTAAACATTGTGTCATACTGATTGTGTGGGATGATGATTTACAGCAGGAATAGGGAAGTATGGATCTTCCAGTCTTTCTCATCTCTGGTTGGAGTTGATTAGGTTTTTGGTCCAGAGATATCTGAAAAGCTACAGATTTTAAGAATGAAAAATTGGGAGTTTAATATATTTGGAATGAATTCCTTTATAGCTGATTTGCATGATTCTAAATCTCATTCTAGAGAGACGTGCTGGCTCAGTGGCTAAGACACTGAGCTCGTCAATCGAAAGGTTGGCAGTTCAGCGGTTTGAATCCCTAGTGCTGTGTAACGGGATGAGCTCCCATTACTTGTCCCAGCTTCTGCCAACCTAGCAGTTCGAAAGCAGGTAAAAAATGCAAGTAGAAAAATAGGGACCACCTTTGGTGGGAAGGTAACAGCGTTCCGTGCGCCTTTGGCGTTTAGTCATGCCGGCCACATGACCACGGAGACGTCTTCGGACAGCGCTGGCTCTTTGTCTTTGAAATGGAGATGAGTACTGCCTCCTAGAGTTGGGAACGACTAGCACATATGTGCGAGGGGAACCTTTACCTTTACCTAAATCTCATTAGCGATAGTTATGAGTGCAGAACTGAACGGTGAGGGTTTATTCCAGTCTCAGTTATCAAAAAAGCAAAATTACTTGTGGATAGTCACTGGAACAGGGCCTTCATAACTGTATGTTAATTATTCAAAGCTGGTACAGACACAGTATTCCCTGACCTTGAGATATAGATCCAGATCTGATTTTGTGAGGGCCCTGGTACTTCCTGAGCTTGGTTGTTTTCTTATAGACGTTTCATTAGCAAACTAGGTAACAACATCACTGATCAAATCATCACGTTGCTACCTAGTTAGGTAATGAAACGTCTACAAGAAGACAACCACTCTCAGAGAGCACTAAGGATCCCACAGTTCAATCTGGAACTACAGATATTCTCTTAGATCTGATTTTGAACAAGACAACCATTTTCTCTAAAACATATAAATGCTCCTAGCTCTTATGGGAAGGTCTATCTTATCCTGTCACCTAAGAACTGGATTTTTGTATCAGCAGACCCTGCTATGGCATGAAGCAGTCTGATCTGTGTCTGTCCACCTTGCACTATGCTTTGCACTACTTTCTTTTCCTGTCATCAAGGCTTCAGAATGGCCTATAAAATACCATGGGGACAGAATCTGGGTTCGTATCTGCCAGTGTTCCCATTTTACTGAAGATGAATTTTGACGTTGGATGACAATTCAATACATATATACTGTACACAGAGACATCTAGGGAGATTCTCAGTCATCCAGGTCATGATTGTCCCAAAGGTGTTTTTCCAAGAGGCAAGTCCAGTTGTCCAGTTGCCTCTTGAAAAAGCACCTTTGGGATGTACACAGAGACACACATCTTGACTGTGAGAAGAGAAAGTCTTCTCCCTGTCCTCCAAATCAGAAGTGGGACTGATTATAGAATGGGAATGTGATGAGGCTTCTCTTCTTCCTATAATGACTTTGGGTTGATATCACATGAGAAAGTGATGCACTGTCATGGCCTCCTCAGAGCCCAGTTTGGGGGAGGAGGAGGAGCAGTTGGAACTGGGACTCTCCGACAGGGAAGGCATGCCAGAGGCTGAGGACGATGTTGTCCCGGGATCCTCAGGCATTGAGGGAGATGTTTTGCCTTGACCATCTGGCTCATAACATGCACATATGTACGCATATGTGCAGTCCCTTCATCCTGTATATCTTCCAGACCAAAGATCTTAGCCAGTCCATACTAAGAATGATGCTCTAGAAGGCCTGTGAACTGGGCAGTATCACATTTTGCCTTTGGACAGATAGTGATTTGGGCACAGATCAATAGAAGACATTTTATACATTTTTATGTATAAAACTTATTTCCCATTTGCTTATACAACATCTTTACTTTTCAGTTGCATTCACATCATATCCTAAGCTTCGTTAGCATTAACTGATGGATTATTTTTCTTTCTTTTTTTTCATAGTTTATGATATTTTTTTGTTTGTCCAATTTATATGGCCACCCCTCTCAGTGAGAAACTCTGAGAAATGAGCAGAATTAAAATAGAATAAGAACAATAACAAGCATTATAAAAATAAAAAATATAGGCAGCCAAGAAAGAACAGTCCAAATAATGAACAAAACCAAGAAACAAATCCCTGCACATATAGTACTTGGGGCCTTAGGCCCAGGCACATTATAGTTTAATATACTATATTTTGAAAATTCAAAAAATTAATGCCCTAATCAAGTTGAACATTTAATACAAACATAATTTTTAGGTTCCCCTTGTACTATTTATAGTGCTCTCTGAATTTTGTTGATTTGGAAAGAAAGCTAGAAGCAAATGTTTTTGCAACATATCTATCTAAAAAGAGACTCACACACGTGATATTGTAGATAAAAGTTCAGTCTTGGGCCCAGTACTCTTCAAATTTGCAGATGACACCAAGCTGGGGGAACTGCAAACGCTTTGGAAGAAAGACTGAAGTTTCAGAAGGAGCTTGACAGACTTGAGCATTGGGCCCTATCCAACAAGAAGCAGTTGAGCGGTGAGAAAAGTAAGATCCTGCACTTAGGCAGGAAAAACCAAATGTATAGATATAGAATAGGTGGTACCTGATTCAACAGTAGTATCTGTGAGAGGGATCTAGTGGATCACCATTAAAGTATGAGCTGGTAGTGTGCTACAACTGCCCAAAAAGCCAATGCAGTCCTAGGTTGCATCAAAGGAGGGATATCGTCAAGACAACAAGAAGTGATAGTAATGTTTTACACTGCATTTGTGTGACCACACTTGGAATATTGGACACCATGCTACAAAAAAAAATAATGTTGAGACTCTGGAAAATGTGCAGAGAAGAGCAACAAGGATCTGGAGGTTAAATTGTATGATGAATGATTGAGGGACCTAGGTATGTCTAATTTATTGAAGAGAAGGATCATGGGGACATGAAAACTATCTTCCAGTAGGAAGAGCAACCCTTGAAGGGCTGTCATAAAGAAGGGGGGATTGATTTATTCTCTCGGACAGGACAAGAACTAATGAGTGGAAGTTTATCAAAGAGAGATACAGCCTAGAAGTAAGGAGAAATCTTCTGACAGTGAGAACACTGTCAATGGAATGGTTTGCCTCTTGTGGCTGTAGGTGCTCCATCACTAGAGGTTTTCAAAAATAGACTGGACAACCATTTGATTGGGATGGTATGAGACTCCTGCCTTGAGCGGGACTTGGATTAGAAGACCTCCAAAGTCCTTTCCAGCCCTATGATTCTGTCTTCTATATTCTAAGTTTTGGGTTAATTATTTAATTTTTCTGATTGTTACTTTGAAAGTTGAAGGAATAGTCTGCTGATAAATAATGAATAATTTCCTGATATTGCATTTTATTCAAATATTTCACATGATTCAGTGGGGACAGATTTAATGTTTTCGTCCAGTAATAGCAAAGCAAATAGTATCCTAGTTGTTGATTCATGCTTGACTCCTGCTGACACTACATATCCTTGTAGTTTTCTTGGAAATGATGTGGAAGTTACTTTACATTTCCTTCTTCTGAATTATTTTTCCTGCTTCCCCTCCAATTCTAATATTTCTTAGAAATACTTAATCTGGTCTGGCACACCTTAGCTCTCTTGACATCAGTCAAGATCTGCTGGATCCTACTATACATTAACACAAATTTTTCATTTCCATAGTTGCACACATGGCTTAAAGTAGCTGCCAATATGCATTCCCCATCCAATCATTTTAGATCTCGGGCTTAAAAGTGTAGAGTTTGATGAAATAGCCCTATTTATAGTTCCTTAGATGCTGATGGAGGAACCTGTAAGAATATACCGACTGAAGCTTAAATCTAGTTCTATAACCGAAAAGGCTTTCCCAACTGTTCTCCAGGTATTCCCAGAAAGGCTGACTGCATGGCCAGACTTAGGAAACTGAAGTCTCAGATGGCAGGAATTTCTGGTTACTGACACCTCAGTATATCTGGGGTGGAACAAAATGTCGCAGAAAGTTAACAAAGGTTTCCTTTGGGATGAAAAAGTGCTTAGTCAAGAGCTGTGTTTCTCAATCTTGGCAAGTTAAAGATGTGTGGACTTCAACTCCCACAATTCCCCAGTCATACCTCAAGTTGCCAAGGTTGAGAAACATTAGAGGATACCAAAAAGCAGTATTACTGTCAGTATTCAGTCGGAGCTACATATCCTGCATTGCAATAAGGTTCAAGCAAACCTTTATTAAGTCTTTGATCTTCATATCTTAGCAACGGAAGGCACAAGAACAAATCACCCACCTCTATTGACAACTCTGTGCTTAGAAAATGAGTTATCTGAAACTCTCATAACTTTTGCCTGAGAAATATAAATGATTTTAGATTAAATTACTGTACTCTTATAAATTACCTTTGGGAAAGAGTATGGGTAATCCTTAATTTACACCCATAATTGAGCCCAAAATTTCTATTGCTAACAAAGTAGTTATTAAGTACATTTTGCCTCATTTTACAACTTTTCATGCCACAGTTGTTAAGTGAATCACAGCAGTTGCTAAGTTAGTAACATGGTTGTTAAGTGAACCTGGCTTTCCCATGAACTTTGCTCAGAAGGCCACAAAATATGATCACATGACCTCAGGACACTGCAACCATCTTAAATACATGCCAGTTGTCAAGTGTCTAAATTTTGATCACGTGACCACGGGGATGCTGCAATGGTTATAAGAATAGCAGGGATGAAATCCAGCAGGTTCTGACAGGTTCTGGAGAACCGGTAGCGGAAATTTTGAGTAGTTCGGAGAACCGGCAAATACCACCTCTGGCTGGCACAGAGTGGGGTGGGAATGGAGATTTTGCAATATCCTTCTCCCAGGAGAGGGGTGGGAATGGGGATTTTGCAGTATCCTTCCCCTGACGTGGGATGGGAATGGAGATTTTGCAATATCCTTCTCCTGCCACACCCACCAAGCCACGCCCACAGAACTAATAGTAAAAAAAATGAATTCTATCACTGGTTATAAGTCATTTTTTTCAGCATCATTGTACCTTTGAATGGTCACAGAGCAAATGGTTGTAAACTGAGGACTACCTCTATAACCAACTTGTGAAGAGTCTTGAAGTACTTCTTGCATGAAGAGAAAAATCACAGATTTCATAAATCAGGGGAAAAATATTAGTTCATCAAAAATGATCTCAAAAAAGAAATGTCATAATGCTTTTCTATAGTTGGACAGTAAAGATACTCTTGAAATACTGTCATTACCATGTTTCTAAAGCAAAGATCAGCAGATCAGTTAAAGTACTAAAAAGGGCAAACTAAAATAATCAGCAAGACTTGACTAATTCCCCATGAGAAAGTAATGGCATTTGTGCTATTTAAATTTAGAAAAAAAAGATGTGCAAGGAGCTTGACAGAAATATTTAACATTATGCATACAACAAAGACAATAGACACATTTCTCTTTTATAGCACTATAACAATTGCTCATCCAGCAAAGCTGAACAATGGAAGAGAATAAAGTACTATTCGTAACAGATAGTTTAAACCAGTGTTTCTCAACCACTGTAACATCGGTAGACTTCAGCTCCCAGAATTCTCCAACCAGCTTGCTAGGTGGCTCAGTGGCTAAGACACTGAGCTTGTTGATCAGAAAGGTTGGCAGTTCGGTGGTTCGAATCCCTAGTATCTCTTGCGTGAGCAGGGGTTGGACTAGATGACCTCCAAGGTCCCTTCCAATGCTGTTACTGTTACTTTACTTGTTGAACTATGGAATTCATTGCCGCATGATACAATAATGGCCAACCATATCTATTCTTAAACTGAACTATTAGGCAAAATCCAGATGGCTGTTAGATGTCAGCAATGAGTTAGATTTCCTGTACAGTATCTCTTTCCTGCCATCTAGTGCTTTAGCAGGACACCTGACCTTGTAAGGAAATGGAGGTTCATACTCTTTTCCTGGAAGCCCTCAGTGTCATCACACCTCAGCTCTCCCAGCCTATATGTTGTGGGTTACTAGTTGTATCTGTGTCACCTCTTCTTCATGGAATGCCTCTATTCACCATCCTTCCTCATAAACCTGCTGTGCAAAGAGAATTAAGACCTCCTTATCCTAGGACAAGGGACACAGTGGCTCAGTGGCTAAGACGCTGAGCTTGTTGATCCAAAGGTCGGCAGTTCAGCAGTTCGAATCCCTAGTGCCACGTAACGGGGTGAACTCCTGATATTTGTCCCAGCTTCTGCCAACCTAGCAATTCGAAAGCACCTAAAAATGCAAGTAGAAAAATAGGGACCACCTTTGGTGGGAAGGGAACAGTGTTCCGGGTGCCTTTGGCGTTTAGTCATGCTAGCCACATGACCACAGAGATGTCTTTGGATAGCGCTGGCTCTTCAGCTTTGAAACGGAGATGAGCACCGCTCCCTAGAGTCAGGAACAACTAGCACATATGTGCAAAGGGAACCTTTACCTTTTTATCCTAGGACAAGTAAAACAAAAAAATGAAATAAATTCCACAGCACCATACTGTATTTTTGTCCTTTGTATTGAAATGTGTAACTGGGTAAATCAGTTCTAAGTTGCACAAAAACCATACAATACCAAGCTTAGGTAGAGACAATTATAGTTACCAGAGACAGTAATATCTTAACCTACAGAACTACAAACTACATGAAACATGTTAGCTAATTTCTTCTTCTAGACAATGAACCAATGTCTGAATGGATCAGACATTCCCTGTGCCAATCCTGTAAATACCATCTTTAATTGGACTTTGGAGAGGATCTTAGCTTGGCATCTCCATATCCTTCACAACAAATCTTGGATCTTTTCTCCAAGTTTCCAAATGAGCAAAACCTTTTCTATCTGGAAAAAAAAGTACCAAAATCTTTTTTTTTAGCTGCATGCTAAAGTCAGCATGTTGAGCCTCAGCTAGGGTTGGCAGGCTGGCTTGGCCTGTCACTACAAATGGTCAACTGGAATTCTGTAGCCAATATTTAACACCTACTGTATTTTCAACAGCCAATTTCATGGAAGGGAGAATTTTCAGTGGCGCCTATTCATAGGAATAGCTCATTGGAAGCACTCAAGTGGTCATTTACTCCCATTTTGCTGGTGGCCTTGTAGTGATTTCTGGCTGATTCCTGAGAGGAAATACTCAATAACCCCGGTTGTAGGATGACTTTTGTTTTTGGCTTTTTTAGAAAAACAAATTGAGACATGCTTTTTCCAGGAAAAATATGCAGGCATTAAAAATAAACCAACAACAGATTACATCTGAATACAGTATTTTTCCCCCTGAAGACAGGCATAACCTATTTGAATTTCAGTGATCCACAAAATAACTTTCCCTTGCAATACACAGCAGCTTGATGGTTGGAGTGAGCCGAATTACAAAAAAATATGACAGAGAAACAATTGTGAACGTTGATATATCTTGTTCCTTTCAATTTTATTCCCTAACATATTCCTGCCAGGAGCCCCATTTTTGCCTAGAACTTTCTTCAGGCATAATTCATAGGGGTCATTAATGGAGAAGGAAAAATTCATCCTACCAGGTCAGATAGGTGAGGCATGCTTCTAGTTCCTTCCCCTAAATACTGCCTGATGGGAGCTAGGAAATAGCTCTTCATTATGGCAGCCCCTGCCCTATGAAACACCCCACCCCTCAGAACTTCTACAGGCCTCTGCCCTCCCAGCCTTCCATAAAGCTTTGGCTTTTCTCCACACCCTGGTATAAGCTGTAATGATAGCATGTTAGAACAGATAGGCACTAGGATTTTGTTGTTTTTAATGTTTTAGTTTGTTGAGTATTGTTGTTGTTATTGTTGTTGTTAGTTGCGAAGTCGTGTCCAACCCATTGCGACCCCATGGACAATGTTCCTCCAGGCCTTCCTGTCCTCTACCATCCTCTGGAGTCCATTTAAGCTTATGCCAACTGCTTCGGTGACTCCATCCAGCCACCTCATTCTCTATCGTCCACTTCTTCTTTTGCCCTCAATTGTTCCCAGCATTAGGCTCTTCTCCAGTGAGTCGGTCCTTCTCATTAGATGGCCAAAGTATTTGAGTTTCATCTTCAGGATCTGGCCTTCTAAAGAGCAGTTAGGGTTGATCTCCTCTAGGACTGATGGGTTTGATCGCTTTGCAATCCAAGGGACTCGCAGCACCATAGTTCAAGACCACAATTGTTTGGCGCTCAGCCTTTCTTATGATCCAACTTCACAGCCATACATTGCAACTGGGTTATTATTATTATTTACTAAATTTATTTGCTGCCTATGTCACAGTGGAACTACTCTAGGCGGCTTACAACAATAAAAAAAATGAAAAGAGTATAAACAGAACTGAAGTAAAATAATAAAAAAATAAAATAAACAATTAAGAACACAATAGGAATGCAGGCCATTCTCAATTTACAATAGTTCAGTTAGTGACCATTCAAAGTTACAACAACACTGAAAAAAGTGACTTATGACCGTTTTTCACACTTACAACCTTTGTAGCATCCCCATATTCATGTGATCATCTTTTGCAACCTTCTCACAAGCAAAATCAATGGAGATGCCAGATTCACTTAACAATAACTAACTTATCAATTGCGGTGATTCACTTAACAACTGTAGCAAGACAGGTTGTAAAATGGGGCAAAACTCACTTAATAAATGTCTCACTTAACTACAGAAGTGTTGGGCTCAATTGTGGTCATAAGTTTAGGACTACCTGTCCATCAATATGATAACCAAAAAGGTGAACAGGTGGAGAGTAGAGAGCAACGGGAGGGGATGGAGTCTGCCATCAATCCATCACTACCTCCAGTGTGCTCCCCAGGCCCCCCTCCCATTTAGTCCCCAGGCCAACAGGCAAGCTCTAGGCTCTAGGCTCTAGAGTTATATTTATAAAATGATTTTATATATCTCTTAATTTTTTATTGGAAGCTGGCCAGAATTGGTTAAAAGATGGGCAGCTATAAAAATGTTTTTAAAAATTGCAATGCAGTGTAATGCAATACAGCCAATCCAGCAAAGAGTGAACCCAGGGTGAACCCATATCTGAAGGATATGGTTAAAAAAAAAATCACACATATAAAAGTTTTAATTATATTGTTGCAGCTGCCATCTTGACTTTTATTGCCATGGCATACAAATCTCTCCAGCTGAGCCTGAAACATTGTTCAAGGCCACCCAGCGAAAAACACAAGTAAAAGGAGAGCTAATCACATGTTTACAACACTGCCTTTCAGATCATTTATCCTTTAAAAACTCTGGTTTCTACAGAATTCTTTTGCTTTTGCTGTTCTTATTGAATCTTTCGTTTCTCCGCAGTGTGGCAATTTTCTGTCAGAGTCCACATGATGCAAAGCTCATAAAGCACCATTTACACAATATTGTCACCCTTGAGTCAAACATGATTTTTCCAATTAGCTTATGATTTCTGGTTCTGCAGGATGTACCAAGTTGTAAATTGGCAATACAGCTTGGGTTCACATAATCTGATAAGCTAAAGTATGATTATTCTGCGCCCAGAGTGTCATATAAACTGAGCTAATAGGAGGAACATCAGTCACTCAGTTTCGCTAGGGAAGAAATAGTAACATACTGTAAAGACTAAACTGATTCTCGCTGCTTGTTTAGATTCCCCCCTCCCCCCAGTTTCTATTGTTTGGACCACAAGTTTCGGGTTTGATATCACATGTAGACATTTCTTTGGTACTCAAGAAAAAAAAACGCAACAAAAAGCCAGTTTCCTAGCAAATAAACATGGGATTCCATCTACCAAATATATTTTCTCAGTGAACTGATTATTCACGTAGCAGTGACGTACTTCAGCATCCCCCCTCTGGCTACAGGGGAGCCCTTTAAATTATCTTTGGATCCTTTTCAAAACCACCAGAAAAGCTGTCTAGGGCCTCCTTCACGGGGAATTCCCCATCTCCAAGCTAAAAGTAAGCCTGGGTGTGCCTTTCTTTCTGCAGTTGATTAAAACATCCTGGAAGGCTCTTTTCGACCCTCTCTCTGGTTTGCCTGAGTGAGTAGTCAACAGGAAAACTTTTGCTACAGATTTTTGAATTTATGGGAGTTTGGGGCAAGATTTGGTTTGGGTATAACAGAGAGATTGCACTTCCCTTAAATTAGGATTTCCATGTTTAGGACTGCCTGATAGAAAACCGAAAGAAAGCAATGTTTACCGATTTCAGCATTCTAGGAGAAAAGAAGAAACTTTGGTTAGCGTAGCTAAAATAAGTTTTCTAAAATAGAGGCAGAAGAAATTCAAATAAAGGTTTGGATAATGGCAGGGCTTGCATTAAACACAATAAAAAAGTGGTATATAATCGTTAGGGGAAAAATGCTCTAGAGTACTCAGAGAGAAGGCACTTTATATAAAGTTATCTTTTAAGGAATATAAAATAGGAGAATTTATTTAACAAAATGCTGGAGAAGAAACCCTGAAAGTATGCTTCTGAAAGTGACTGCAGAGACTGAGCTACTAGATGGGCTATTTTTAGTGGCATGGCTGCATAAGAATAAGCATAGCTTTGCTGGATGGCATTGTCTTTAAAGTATAAATAAATTATAAATTCCTTTAAAGAACAAAAGAAAACACTTCCATCCTTCCGAGGTGGGTAAAATGAGGACCCAAATTGTTGGGAGAAATATAACCACTTAGAGAGGGCTGTAAAGCACTGTAAAGCAGTATAAGTGTTATTGCTATTGCTATCGTGCACTTTGTCAGCCAAAATGGAGGCTTGGAGGGGCGGATCTGTCCCTCCGACGCCTCGTTTAGATCTGCACAGTCCTCACCTGGCACTGCACAGGTCTCAAAGGAACTCCGTTTTGGCCAGCAAACTTCCGGACAAGGCCTAAACAGAGCATCGGAGGGGTGCGCACAGCTGAGAGGTTGGAGAAGAGACAGCTTGCTAGATCTTCACATGGTAAGTGACCTGGTGCTGTAGGTTGGGGGGACGGAAAGCAATTGTGGGGAGCATGAAGTATTTCAGTGGGTCAGGGAGGCCTTGGGTTATCTTAAGCAGGTGGTCTGTTCCATCACTAGCCCCCCCCCATGGCCTTCCCTACCCTGAAATATCTCATGTTCACTTAATGAGCCATGCATTCTATTAGCGAATGTGTGGGCAAAAGGAGGGAGTGATTGCGTTCAAGGTACAAGATTCACTCCCACGAATCCTCGGGTTACGAATGGAATGGGCAGGCTGAATTCTCTTGCATCTCATAAACCCAATATCTCCTGACCAGAACCATTTAGTACTGTTGTTTTTTTAATAGTAATTTTGTTAAAAAGTACAACTGCAGCAATAAGAAACTAATCAACAAATGTTCTCTTCTTCTTATATCTCCTTATCTATAAACAAATCCTTTAAAATCCTTGTCATTTCAGTCCTGATTAGCAAAAGCTCATTAAGAGGTTACCAGAGATAACAAGTCTATTTTAATTCTGATAAAATAAGCCAACTTTATATTCCTTCCTTTTTCTTCTAATAATCTTGATAGTTTCTTCAAATAATGTGTTAAAACAATTTCTTTTCAGTTTTTCTTTGTCCCTTTTTATAAAATTTTAATAGGCCTGTTCTGAAAATCCAATGTAGGAAGGTTATCCAGGCCACACTCTTGATTTGTTTATCCCTTTTAATTATTAAAACATCACCTAGTCTCTTTTGTATGTCCAGTGTAGCATCTTTTTCTGTATCATTCCTGTAGCTTGTCATTTTAAAATCCACTTTCAGATCAGCTTCAGCCTTGTCTAATAGAACCTGTTCCTTTCCATAACATCTTTTAAACATAGTCTATATATAGAGGAAGACACTTTTAAAATTAACTTCTGTGTCTACTGTTCAAGAATATTCTTCAATATGTCAAATGTTAAAATATTTTGCTCCATTCTGTGTAAATCAAATTTAAGTGTTCTTCTCATTTAATTGTAACTTTAGTTCCCTCTAGTTCCCTCCATAAGTATCTTCAACTTATGATCTGTAGTTTAATGACCATTTGAAGTTACATCTTAGAAAGGGTGTTTTATGCCCTGTAAAGTACTTCCAAGTATTGGAATGTCACCTTGCCCCCCATACAGATGGACCACATGAGATACACGTAGGAGGAGAACTTTTCTAAGCCAAATATGTACCTTAAGGGTAGGATCTCCATTGGTAGCCTAAGTTTACACCAACCCCAGATCTCTTGTGAGATTTTTTTTTCTCCATTGACTAAACTAAAGATACCGTTTAAAATGGTGAATAAACCTGATTGAGATTCTTATACTGGTAATCATCAGTTTTTCCCCAACTTTGTATTATGCTTGAGATTTCTTGCTTGATTCAGAATTAAGCCCAACTGAAGAGCTTAATTCTGAAGAGCTTCCTTTCCTGAAGGAAAAAAAAGAGTCAGCTTTAAATTTAATAAACCCTTACAATGAGTTAAGTATTTTCTTAGATGCATTTCTCTCATTTAAACAGGTTGCTTTAATGTTCCTACAAAATATATAGATATATAATGAAGGCAAATTCAGGTCAGATCTTATGAAATTATACAGCTGTTTTCACAATAAACCAAGCCAGTGAGCACACCTGTCATTGCTTCATGGAAGCATCTGATACAGAGATGTACAACCTTGGACCCTTAGCCTAATTTCTAAAACCCTGACCAGCCTGCTGAACAGGGAGGGAAGAAAAATGAGAGGGGTGGGTCACAAAAAGGAAACAGCCACCTGGCTCCACCTGCCAATAACATCAGTCCCATTTTCTACCATTGTGACTCTCCGGATAGATTATGAAATTCTCATCCCTGTTTTACAACATTCACAACATGTGATGCTTCTGGTATAAAGTTTCCCACTTGTTAAAATTCAAGAAAGAAATCCCAAGAATTCTAGATCTACCAGAGGGCAATGCAACTTGTGATCCCAGGTGCAAGGTACATACACAAAAATACTGTAGATTGTCCTTAATGTGAGCTCACATGAAATAACAATTTTAATAATTACAATCCTACAATATTAGTAATTATGTCAAGATTTGGTGTTCTCAGCTACATTCTCACAAGACTGCAGAGCAGAACTCTAAACTTTCATGAGATTTTGTGATCTTATGAGATTTTTTTTTATTTTTTTTCAAAAAAATAATTCCTGACTAATGCTGGCATTCCAACAGGCATAGCAGCATATGCATGATGTCACCCAAAAACAATGTGTCATCAACCTGGTTATGTCATGGCTTTAAAAAATTGCTGTGATGATTTCATGGTCCACATCAGTGGAGAAATACAAAATGCTGGCAGAACACATAAGGGTATTGAGGACTCTTTCAGAATAACAAGACTATAGAATTTATCTCCTAGTACTGTGATGGCGAACCTATGGCACAAGTGCCACAGATGGCACGCAAAGCCATATGGGTGGGCATGCAAGCGTTGCCCTAGGTCAGCTCTGGCGGTCATGCGTGTGCTAGCCAGCTGATTTTCAGACCTTCCGGAAGTTGGCAAATGGGCCATTTCTGGCCACCAGAGGGCATCTGCGGGATGGGGAAGTCTGTTTTTGCCCTCCCCAGGCTCCTAGGAAGGCTCTGGAGCCTGGGGAGAGTGAAAAACGGGCCTTCCGGTCCCACCGTACCATTGCATGCCAAAAGCTGGGGGAGTGCAGGGGGGTCATGTGCGCATGTGCGGTGGGGGGGTGAGGCGCATTGAATTATGGGTGCAGGCACATGTGTGCATGACACACACACACCCATGCTCCCCCCGTTTTTGGCACACAATGGCAAAAAGGTTAGCCATCACTGTCTTAGTACAATGACCATGAGGGATGCGGTGGCTCAGTGGCTAAGATGCTGAGCTTGTTGATCGAAAGGTCGGCAGTTCAGTGGTTCGAATCCCTAATGGCACGTAATGGGGTGAGCTCCCGTTACTTGTCCCAGCTTCTGCCAACCTAGCAGTTTGAAAGCACATAAAAATGCAAGTAGAAAAATAGGGACCACCTTTGTTGGGAAGGTAACAGTGTTCCATGTACCTTTGGCGTTTAGTCATGCCGGCCACATGACCACGGAGACTTCTTCGGACAGTGTTGGCTCTTCGGCTTTGAAACGGAGATGAGCACCACCCCCTAGAGTCAGAAACCACTAGCACATGTATGTGAGGGGACCTTTACCTTTACCTTACAATGACCATGGCACTAGGGGTTCATAATTAAACACCATTTTCATGAGCCTCCTCTCATGGGAAATTGTTGAAAGTTCTGTAGGGAAGGTCAGAATAACAAAATACTAAGCTTACAAGCTTAGTAGTTTCACAAATGATTTGCAGTGACATCTACATATTTGCATGAACAAACATATTACTAAAAAATAAAACTGAGTTTATTGAAATTTAGTCCCAAATACATGGATTTCAAACTAGAATAAAAGAATTAGAATAAAAGAAAAATCCTGCTATTAAAGATATTTATCTTCATTAAAAAAAATCGGTATTAACATGTTTAATTACAGGAAACCATGCTTCTGACAATATCTGTGACAACTTACCTATCTTTTCATTCCTTCATTTCCCATCCATATCAACTAGATTTTTTAAAAAAAATATTCCATCTTTATTGTTTTTATAAATAACTTAAGGTGGCGAAGATATTTAATGCTCCTTTTTCCTCCTATTTTCCTACAAGAAGCCTGTGAAATGAATAGGACTGAGAGTGAGTGAGTGACTGGTTCATAGTCACCAAGCCAGCATTTCCTTTTGAGGGCTAGCATGTTTGAGCTACAAAGCTCTGGGTGACCACTAGATGGCCACTAAGACATATGTACAAAAACTCTAGATCTTTGCTGCCATCTGGATGTTTGCAGCCCAGATCTGTTAGTCCTACTTTTCTTTTTCCCAGGAACTCATTGTGACATTGCAAATGTTTATTTTTTCAAATGGAATTATCTTTTCCTCCAAATTTTCCCCTGCAATGGCTCCCTTTTTCACCTGTTCTGTTTAGCATCTTTTTGACATAGCCAAATTAACATCACTTTAATTCTGGATTGGGTTGCACTATCCCAGACAGACCTGGTTTGTAACTTGGGGTTCTCCTGGACACACAACTCCTGCTCGATAAGCAGGTGAAGTTGTGGCTAGGACAGCCTTTCCACAACTTTGTGTTGTGCGCCAGTTGAGCCTTTTTTTGGATTGGGAATTCCTGACCTCAGTCACTCAAGATCTGGTCATCTCGTGCTTGGACTATTGCAATACATTCTACATGGGGCTACCCTTGAAGAGTATCCGGAAGCTTCAGCTGGTGCAAAATGCAGGTTCATTGGCGGTTCTTGAGGTTCCTAGGGTGGCCCATGTTACATTGCTGTTGTAGATGACCAGGCTGAGCTTGAGGGTGAGGTCAAATACAACATCCGTTTGGAGTCTCTACACAACTGTGAGAGACCGAAGTTCAGCCTTCTTTGCTTCAGGGTCCAATTCAAGGTGTTGATTATCACATTTAAGGCCCTAAATGGTATGGGTCCAGGCTATCTCAGAAACCAGGTCACCTTGATGGGGTTAGCTTGCCCCACCCATGCTGGCAGAAGGGACATGCTGCAGATGCCATCAGCCAAAGAATTTCCACTGGCAAGTTCCAGAAGAGCCTTTTCTGCTGCGGCAGAGCAACTCTAGAACATCTTGTCCCCCGAGGTCAGATCTGCTCCCACCCTTTCAGCCTTCAAAAAAGCCTTGAAGACATGGCTATGTCAATTAGCCTGGGTCCCTTAATGGAGATGTAACACATTGGGGGTGACTAACGGACAGGGGTGGGCTGCTGGAGGTTCAAAGGGTTTCTGTTGTGGTCTGCCAGCAGCCCGTGGAGCTAGCAGCGGAGTCAGACAGCGAGGAGGCTGGGGAGGACCATGGGCCAGTCCTGGAGTCTGGGGAAGGCCCGGACGAGGGCTCTGGGTCGGAGGCAGAGCTGGGTCCAGGGCCATCAGGGAGTGACGTGCAGGCTCCGGAGCCTCCAGAGTCGAACAGCAGAGAGGCAGAAGAACAGGAGGAGCTTGTTCCTAGTGCACACTTGCGCAGAGCTTCCAGAAGGCAAGAGCAGCTAAAGCAAAAAAGACAACTCGGGAGTAAGGCCAGGAGATGATTGGCCCCTCCCATAAGGCTTAAAAGAGCAGCAAGGGCTCTTGCACTCTTTGTAGGAAAGCAATGTTGCTAAATCTGTTTTCCAGTCGGCGTCTCGTTTCTGAATTTTGTGGGGCTTTGCTAAGGCCTTTGGCAGGGTGCCAAAGAAGATAAAGGTTTGTGATAACCCCCTGGACCTTTTCTGTTTTGGAATTAATTTGGACTAAACTGGGAATGAAGTAATTCTCAGCTGTTATAATAAAATAGTTTTGTTTGAGAATAATTGGGTCCTGTAATGACTGAGCTGAGGTCACAACAGGTTCCAGAGAACCCCTAGCTAAGATTCTGTGCAGTTCAGAGAACCCCCAAATCCCACTCCTGGCTGGCCCCGTCCACCCCCTCCCACATAGCCCAGTTTGGATGCAGTTAAATGCAGGGTGCGCGCGGAGGCTCGGGGAGGGCGAAAAGGAAAGCCTCTGGAGGCCAGGGAGGGCAAAAATGCCCCCTCCCCCACCATGGTGCAGGAGGCTGGCTAGGCCATGCCCACCCAGCAACCAGGCAGAGAACCCCTTTTTGAAGCCCACCCCTGCTAATGGAGTATAAACACCCTGCCTCCTCCCTGTGTATACTTTGCTCTCTTTCCGCCCCCTCCCCTCTATCCTGCTTAGCTTTATTTTAACCGAATTTCTAAATTTAAGATCTTTATTGTTTTAACGTTTTACACTGCATTTTATTCAATGTTTGTAAGCCACCTAGGATTGCCTGTGGCGAGACGGGCAGCATACAAGTTCAATGAATAAACAAACATAGCCAAAAAATGTTGGGTGCTTTCAGATAAGGCTTTTATTTTATAACCGTCTTACCACATTCAGAGAATTTGATATGGAAGTCTGAATACAGCCAACTTCCATTTGCTGTTCTCCGAAGTCCTTTTATTGCTTTTGTTTTTTTCCTTGCAGGGAAAAATCCATTAGGAAGGGCCAAGTGAAATTACCGCGAAATGTTTTTTGACAATTAGCATTAGCAGTCACATATCTGGAAACAATCCTTCTTGTATATTATATTTTAGAAGCTGTGGGTACCTTAGGTGACCAGAAGCTGTGGGTACCTTAGGGGGAACACTTTTGAACAAAACCCCCATAATATTAAGTCAGATAATGGCATTTTGACAGATGCAGATTTTACCACCATGAGCATTTGCTTTAAAAAAAAGTACAGAAGTCTACTCCCTATGCAGTCAGTCACACTGCTGTCCCACTTTTTCCTGCCTTCAGCATTTGTACAGATAATTTTTTAAAAATGCATGTCCCTCCCCATTATCAATTCCATGTTGAAGTGGTGCTGAGCTATAGCAATATAACTAGTTGTATAATACTTGAACAAACAAACGAATAAAAATTCCCTGAATATAATTGACGAGCAAGGTTGTTCTGCAACACCAAGCTGCTGTAAGCTATGTTTTTTAAAAAATAATCATGATCTTAGCCCATATTTAACCGACTGGAGATTTCACACAAAATCCCCCCCACTTTTGTAAAAAAAAAAAAAAAAAAGAAACATTGCATTTATTTTGCACATTCACTCTAGCAAGAGGAGGAAATCATCTGGTTGCTATTTTGTCATGGCTCTTCAGTTTGCTGCCTCCCTAACTGATCAAATCCCACTGCAATCGATCATAAACGCTTTGCAAAACGAACGCGGTGCTCTATTTCGGGAAGGGCACACGGAGCACGGGAAAAACAGACTGAAACGTAAAACTGAGGAAACTTCACAACCCCCAAGGGAAAGATCTGCGAGGAACGCACCACAAAGGGCAAGCAACCATATTTCTTGTTTATGCAAGAAGAGCTCCCAGGCTTAGCGTTGAAGGGCGGACTCGGGGTATTAACGTCAGAAGGGCATACTGTTGACTCGCGGAACCGAAGCGCGCCCTAAGACGTTTACCAAGCCATCTGGGCTTCCCCGCTACGGTTCCCCTCTTTTGTGCCTCTGCCGGCGACGGAGGGGAAAGTTTGCTGATTAGCTGAGCGGCTTGTCAATCACGCTTTGGGAAATTCCAAAAAGGGCGGATCTGAGTCAATGTTCCTTCTGGGCAGAGGAGAGGAAGTAAAAGCAATGCCCGTGATGCAAAGGTTTGGAGGTCCCGGAGCTGTTTGGACCTCGATCCGTACAGTTTTTAGCAGGTAGGACTAGCTCACCTCTTCCCCTCTCCCTGCAGGAACTCGAACTCATTGCTTCTCTTTTAAACAGAAGGAGGAGGTGGGAAGGATGGAATCCCGGGTGCTTTCGGTACGTGTCCGAGATGCTCTATGTATGGCACGGCTTTTTCAAAAAAAAAATATATATATATACATATATATATATATATATATATATATGTATGTATGTATGTATATATATATGTGTGTCTGTGTATGTATATATGTGTGTGTGTGTGTATATATATATATATATATATATATGTATATATGTATGTATATGTATATATATGTGTGTGTATATACATATGTGCGTATTTGTATATGTATATATGTATATATGTGTGTGTGTGTGTATCTCACACTTATGGGTACTTTAGGATTTGGGAATAAAGGTGAGACAAGATCAGCTCAGAATAGGATAAACAAGAGTATCGCTGTAAGGGATGCAGGCACAGGCAGGTCTGAATTCTCTCATTTGGACCACTTTCTGGTGAACGACATTTCTTAGTCTCACTTCGTATTGCAGGTAATAAACAGTGATCTTGTAACTGTATTGAGTTTGGGGGGGGGTTATCAGGAAAAAAAGGAGGGGATGTTGTTCCCTTTGATGTTGAACGTAGAGTCTTTTAAAAAAAATATCCTTGTCCAAGTGCACAACCAAAATTCTGTTGTCATATTTTTCTTTGCTGTTAATAGGTCAGATCTCCAGTATGTGGCAACTCTTTTGAGATGCATGAGTGGAAAGATCACATCAGATTATGGTGTCATGTAAATGAATTAAATTACTGACTCATTTGCTAAGCACTGTTCTTGTTTGGGAGCAACTGATGTGTCTGACATCTGGGGCCCAATTCTTTTCATATACACCTATTTGTTCACATTAAAATATGTAGATTCCCAGATAAACATGCACAGGATTTTAACGTTTTTTAAAAAATGTGCTCACAGTATTTTTATTCTACTGTCTTCCATAGATTACAGGTTTGGATATGTGGGAAATATTTTATTTTCTCTTTCCCAGACTGAGTTAGATCCATGTAATTAATGTTAAAATATGATTGGCTGGCTTGTGGCTAGCATGCTTAGTAGGATGGGTGAGTCCAATTGATTGTGTTCATTATATAAACAGTGGTTCAAGTTAATTGTTGGTTGATCAACACATCATGGTCACAGTTGGTGAATAGCTACTAGTGAGCAGGGAATTAAAGCTAAATCTCATTAGTAAAAATAACATCTCCTTCAAATTGAAGGAAGGGCATGGATCTAGCCTCAGACTGGGAAACTGGAAAACAATGTAAGCAGGTACATCTTCAAATATCCTTGGTAACAATATGGTAGTGATTTGCTACTAGAGTATTATGAGGCTTAAATATGATTAGATTTTTTGTTTTTGGTGG
The DNA here is from genome assembly GCF_059756535.1 of Pantherophis guttatus. Taxonomy (NCBI): domain Eukaryota; kingdom Metazoa; phylum Chordata; class Lepidosauria; order Squamata; family Colubridae; genus Pantherophis; species Pantherophis guttatus. The sequence goes on along the minus strand of NC_142064.1, from coordinate 198,389,566 downwards.
TGGTGGTGGTAGGGAAGAATAGTCCAGCATTAGTTAATTTCCATCATCTGCTATAACAAATTTCCAATTATTTTTCGGTTGTGTTATTTTGGTTTGTCAGTTCAATTTCTCATTCTCTATTTCTCAGAATCAGGGAGAATAAGCATAATCACACATTTTCCTATAGGTAGTCCTCAATTTACAACAGTTCATTTAGTGATCATTCAAAGTTACAACAGCACTGAAAAAGTGACTTACGACCATTTTTCACACTTGTAACCGTTGCAGCATCCCCATCCATGGTCACATGATCAAAATTCAGATGCTTGGCAATTGTCAAATATTTATGACAGTGGCAATGCCCAGGATCATACGATCACCTTTTGTGACCTTCTGACAAGCAAAGTCAATGGGGAATCCAGATTCACTTAAAACCATGTTACTAACCTAACAACTGCAGTGATTCACTTAACAAATGTGGCAAGAAAGGTAGTAAAATGGGGCAAAACTCACTTAACAACTATCTTGTTTAGCAACAGAAAATTTGTGATCATAAGTCGACTACCTGTATTGTTTTTTGTTGGCATCATACAGTAGGCACATTTATGTTCAGCAATAGAGTTGTGATACAGCCATTAAAGTGAAAGGCTATATTAAAAAAAATCAACTGAAATCATCACCATTGGCCTGTGTACTGAGTATTAAGATCAAGAGAGAGAAGTAGATTTATGAGAAAGTGTTGTTATGTGGCATATCCCCAGTTTGGTTTCTGTTACTCCATATGCAAAATAACATTGCAGTACATATAGGCAGTAACCTCCACATATGACCATAATGGAGACTGCCCATTACAGATGTATATTGTGATAGTCATAAAAGAAGTTGGTCATGTGACCAACCTGGTTTTATTTATTTATTTTTTTGCAGTCGTCGTAAGTGCAAACCCGGCAATCGCAAGTGTGAGCCTATTGTTTGCTATGGATGTGATTTTGCAAAAAACTGGAAGTAAGTGTTGGGTTTTGGCAAAACCATGGTAAAAACAGTCACATGACTGTGGGATGCTGCAAATGGCCAGGATTGTGGTTGTGTTGCTGAGTGCCCAAAGTGTGATTATGATGGTGGGATGGGTGGGGGTGACCATTAGATTCAGAGTCAAGTCCCCTTTTTCAGGCAGGTGGTACCTTGAATAATTGCTAAGCAACCAATCATAAGTTGAGAACAATCTCTATATGTGTTGGCTTCTACATGAACTAGAATCTGCATTATCAAGTTCTTGGCTCACGTAGAAGCCAAGGTACATGCACTGCATGTGGAAGGTTTTTCTCTCGCACACATCAGTGCTAAACATGCTGATATTGCTTGAGTGATGTTTGGTTGTGCACAGAGCTTTTTTTAAAGAATGTGTGATGGAATTGCTCCATTGTCCTAATAGAATCTCCCAGAATCCATTTAATTTGTCCGTAGATTAGTTTATTTGATTTTGTTGTTGGTGAGCCTAGCCATTGTGGTTTATTCAGTAGCCTGTGGTTAAACTATGGTTTAGTATTTATATGAGCCAAGTCACCAGCTCCTTATGATAACCTTTAGGTGAACTCCTGTATTGGTTACCTGCACTGGAAGTGGTTAGGCTCTCATAGAGTTCCAGGACTCCCTCTGCAGCCTTGAAATACAGAACTGCTTGAGTAATTTTAACCAAAGTGTAAGAAGAAAAGTCAGGGTGAAACCAAATAATTTAGATTTTGCCCTTACTTGTTTATCTGTGTATGTATGTACAGGTAGTCCTCGACCTATGACCACAATTGAGCCCCAAATTTTTGTTGCTAAGCAAGACAGTTGTTAAGTGAGTTTTGCCCCATTTTACGACCTTTTTGCCACAGTTGTTAAGTGAATCACTGCGGCCGTTAAGTAACGCAGTTGTTAAATGAATCTGGCTTCCCCATTGATGTTGCTTGTTAGAAGGTTGCAAAAGGCGATCACATGACCCTGGGACACTGCAACCATCATAAATATGAGTCAGTTGCCAAGTGGCTGAAATTGATCACGTGACCACAGGGCTGCTGCAACGGTCGTTTTTTCAATGCCATTGTAACTTCAAACGGTCATTGAATGAACTGTTGTAAGCCAAGGACCACCTATTCTCACATATTCTATAGGGGTGTGTGTATATGTATTCAGGAGCAATCTAGGCAATAGTGTAGCAATGGTTTGAAGGTAACCATTAACCCACTTCCTAGAAGCCAGGGTACACAGACTGTTTATTATAAACTTTAGTCTATTTTATAATAAGCTTGGAGAATGAGAGGTGCTCTGGGCACAAGAAGAGAGATGGTTTTAAAATTGTGCTGTGTCTGTTTTCTTATTACAAAAAGGAGATGGTTCCAGACATCTATGTACAAAAAAACCCGAGTCATTCAGCATATGGAGTTCTGATCTAATCACTCCTCCTTGAGATGCACTGTCTGTCAGGGTTCCAAGTAATACTCCCAGGATAAATAAAGACTCTGAGGCAAGCAGATTCCTCAAAGAGCTGGTTCATTGGAAATATCATATTGGCACAGGCTAGTGAAAACCGACTTTAAAGGTTCCCGCAGTTTTCACCGAATTAAAAGTAAAAGTTTTTCCCCTTCCCCAAACAATCAGTCACATGGTCCAATCATGATGCCATCTGGTTGCCTGGTAATATCACTCCTCCTCTCTCTGACCTGGTGTGAGAATGTCCTTGGTTCCCAGGAGAAATATTATTTTTTTTTGGCATATATATTTTATTGATATTTTTTCTTTAATAAACATTCTCCCCCCTCCCTAATCCTCAGCTCCATTGTGGCAACACTGAAGCCTGGAAATGGCCTCTCTCAGGCCAGCTTCAGGGTTGATACTGTCTCTACTCTATACCAATTTAATGCTTATTTGGTGCCAGCTCTGGATACATGTTTTCTTTCCCAAGAAAGAAAACATGTGGTTCTTATCTGTGGATAAATGATTTGGACGTTTATCCATTATTCATTAACATTCATCTCTGTTTTCTGGATCATTGGGACAGGCAGAGCAAACAGGTCATGATATGCCCCTCCCCTTTTGTTAATTTTTAAAAAAATTGATGGCATTCATGTTCTATGAATCATGATCTGATGGCTTCCCCTGAAATAGTCTGGCCTAGAATTGGCCTCTCTTTCCTGGAAACAATTCTTGGGTCTTTTTCATACCTTTGGGGACATATGCCAAACTATTATAGCAGTGTGTGTTCTGATACTTTATTTATCGTTCATTTATTGTTTAAAATTATATAGATACATACACACACACACACACACACACACACACACAGATATACATATACAGATATGATTCTGGGTGGGCTTAGAAACAGAACAAATGTAAACATTGGCAAAACAGAACAATACAGTAAGAAAAAGGAAAATGTATATATAAAAGTATGTAAAAACCTCCTGACCTTCCACAAGAGATTGAAGACCTGGCTCTGCCATTTGGTTTGAAGTCCCAATGGGGAACTATCATGCTGGGTGGAGGTGGTTGATGGACTAATAGTGGTACATTCTGCTCTCTTCCTTCCCATCTTTTGGTTATGATTGTATTGCCTGTATTAGGTGGTAGAGAGTCAGAAATAGTGGCTGATCTACTGTAATTCACCCAATGCCTTTTAGTAGCTTCTGTAATCTTATCTCAAAAGATATACCGCATGAATCTTTTATTTGCCATCACTCTACCCATCTACCCCCGCTCAGTTTTCTAACACTAAGGAGAAAAATCCCCCTGTAGCTGCCTTGTATTTTGTATTATGTGTAGTGCTGCTGACAGTGGGTGGTAGTAATCCTGTTATGGAGGCTGCAGTGTCATTTAAGTGGGCGAAGCAGAGAATAGGTGGGCAGAATTACTTTGTGGTTTCTTCTTTTGCACCTGCAGACATGGCTGTCTCATGACCTTAGTGTGAGGGGGAGTGTTTCGTCTTGAAAGTGCCAAGGTGTATGTCTCTTTCCAAATAAGTTCCCTCTCAGCTTTTTTTTTTTAAAGTCATCATTAATTCTAGCTACAGTTGTCACGGCACCAAGCTGATCCTGACTGATATAAAAAAAAAACAACAACTGAGAAGAATTTGAATGAAAATCTACTAGAAAACCCCAGCACTCTTGAATTAGACCGAGAAGTTGAAAAGAAGCATCCCGCCAAAAAAAAAAAAAAAAAAAAAGTGGTAATGAACTGGGCCTTCTACCAGGACCAATTCTATCAAGACTCGAACACTTCAGATCAGTGTTTCTCAACCTCAGCAATCTTAAGATGTCTGGACTTCAATGTCCAGAATTCTGGGAAGTGGTGGCTGAGGAATTCTGGACATTGAAGTCCTGTCATTGTAGATATGCTATGGTTGAAAAACATTGCTATAGGAAATTAAACAGATGTATGTATTCCAGAAATCCAAAAATGAAGCTATAAATAGAAAACTTAATAATGTAACAGAGAAAATGATAAAAAATAGGACAGGAAAGGACTCATTTTATTGGCATTTCAGTAAAATAAATATCAGTGAAACTAAATGAGGGAAGATTTGCAACTGGCACAATGGAAAACTTTGTCACATAAATCACTGTTAAACTGTGAAATTCACTGTCATAGTTACGGTAATGGTAGTTTGGATAGTTTTAAAAGAGACTGGACAGATTCATGGAAAATCAGGATATCAGTGGTGTTTAATACTGATAGCTATTTACTATTTCCTAAATTGTAGGCAGCATATGATAAACACTGCCTGTTGGAAGGTGACTGGAATGGAGGATCACCTGGTAGTCCAGTTTGGTGAGCTTCACTGGTGAGCTTCCCAAAGAATCTAGTTGGATATTATGCAACACTGCCCTATATTATGTTACTCTGTAGGATAAGCCAACAGGGCTTTTACATGGAAGTCTTTTCTGTCTATGGCAGAGGTGGGCAACTGTAGCAACTTTACAACCTGTGGAATTTTGGGCCCCACTTCAAGATAATAACTTTGACCCATAATGAGTTTGATCTTTGAGGCCTATTAAGGCATGGGATAAACACCACTGCTGCGTGAAAGCCTTTTTGGTAATAATGGTGTATTGCAGGTGGTGCAGATTTTATATATATATATTTCTGTAGCATATTTTATGTGAGTTTATTTTATTTGTTGCTGTGAATGCTGTTTTTGCCACTATTGCAATGCTGTTTAAATTTGGTATTTGGTTGGCATATAATTACTGTAGGTCAATATATTTTCAGCCTGCTGTTGGAAGTATATTCTAAGGATTTTAGAGGTGTGCTCTCTCTCCCTCCCTCTTTCTCTCTTTAACTACCCATCTCCCTCACAAAGGGGATCTGGGTGGTGTACATTTTAATCAATACAACAAAACATTACAAACTGAATAAGATAAAAAATGTAAAACAACATTAAAATTGCATAAAATGGAAATTTCCAAGATGGAGGTCTAAGAGTTGGGGGAGGGTTTCTCAATCAGCCTCAGCTGTGTGAGCCCCTGTATTCCCCTCACAAGGCTACACAGCCAAGTTTTGCCCCCACTGCGGGAGGCCAAGAGATTGGGGTTTTTCCTCACGTCTGAGGGCAAGATGTTTCACAAAATATGGGCAGTGGAGAAAAGGTCCTCTTCCTTGACCCCACCAGTTGAAGTTTTCTGACGAATGCGGTCTGCAGCATGCCTTCCCTGCCTGAACAAGTGGGACAAACTGGTAATGGGGCAAAGGTAACCTGGCCCTATGCCATGTAGTATACTCACATACTACATCTCAGGTATGAGAGCTAATGTACTAAGTGGGCTTATTTCCAAGTTATTATGAATAGGAATACAGTAGAAATCCTTATTAGTTTCAATGGAAGGCATTTAGTCATCTGACTGGCATTCCCATGGAAACTTAAAGTGCATTCATTAGCTGCATTGCACAGTTCATAGTTCAGGATGTTATATCAGTTACAGAAGCATACTAGATGAATCAAAATCACTACTAATCAAGTTAATGATTTCTATATACTTTGATTAAATTCCACATGAAAGGAGAGAGATATTCATTTATTACTGAAAAACAAAGTATATTTTCCTTTCAGATGTGGTCTCCTGATCTCTTCATTCTCCTGCAGATTAAGTACTTACAGAAATAAGCATAACGAAAAGCAGTTGTTATCTATAGCATTGCACTGTAAATCAATCTAAATTTTACCCTGAGAGTCTTCATGATATTTTGCAGGAGGGTATCTAAAAAGTTACTGTATATAAGAGCCATGGTGCCACAGTGGTTAGAATGCAGCATTGCAGGCTAATTCTACTGACTGCCGACTGCCAGAAATTTGGCAGTTTGATTCTAACCGGCTCAAGGTTGACTCAGCCTTCCAGCCTTTTGAGGTCGGTAAAATGAGGACCCAGATTGTTGGGGGCAATATGCTGACTCTGGAAATTGCTCAGAGAGGGCTGTAAAGCACCATGAAATGGTATATATATATATATATAAGTATTGCTATATATCTAGTAAATTAAAACTTGTCCTGTAAACTTTATACAAATGCTTACAGAGATATATGTCCTTTATTAACAATATGAGCATCATTTTGAAGTTATCCCCATATTTATGAGAACAATCATATATCAGAATAAGGTTACGCAATCTTAGTGACCCCTAGATAGAGTTTATCTAGCTACTAGTAGCCTATTAAGTATCTCTGTCTGCTTGACTGGTATGTGAATAATGTGATTGTTTGGGGTTTTAAATTCAGAGTGATGGTTCCTTCTTCATTTCCCAAAGATCTATTTTCTAATGATGGTAGTTAATAATGGAATTATAAGGTTATCAAGAGAAGAAGGGCTGGAAGAACATTGTCCATGGGGTTGCGATGGGTCGGACACGACTTTGCAACTGACAACAACAAGGTTATCAAATAGCTTAATTGTAATTAGGATATTTTTAGTTCCTGCAAATTACTACCCCAGCAGGCCATTATTACTAAAATAATTTACAATATATTGTTCTCATTGTAGTTAAGACTGTAGAATTTGCTGCTCAGTGAGATACTTGGAACGTTTGGTGTTCAGGTAGTTCAGTCAGTTGTAATAAAAGGAGAAAATGAATATTGCATTAATATAGATTTGATACTTGATTATCTTGTGGGATTCAGTTACTAATCTGGTACAATCTGTACAGTATTTGCTGATTTCCTCCCTCAAACCCCCCGCCCCCCCGCTCCTCCAGATCATTAAAGGATGGCAACTTCATCATTCAGTGTTCATGCCACATCGTTTCAAACTGGGGTAATTGTAAGGTGTCAGTTGTTATGTTTGGCAGTTGTCTGCTACAAACCTAATCCCCAAAAGTTCTCTGAGTCAGCGATTCTTCAAAAGAAAATATCCTATTATGGAAAATGTTATCTATCCTCCAAGATTAGATTCTTCAAAAGAAAATATCCTATTATGGAAAATGTTATCTATCCTCCAAGATTAGTGCACTTAATATTCTCTGTGCATGCAAACATAAACTGACTATATTTCTTGATCAATTTCCAGTCAGCTGCTGGGAATCTCCAGAAATAGATAGATTACTCATGAACCAATGACTCTTTCTCATTGCTTTGATATGCCTTCTGTTTCATTATCAGCTGAACCTCAATCTATACTCTCCTCCCGGATCTGCTTTTTCAGCTCGGCAAAGTGGGATTACAGTGATTAATATATCATGTGTCAAGCAGATAAAAGGGTTCTTATGTCATCTGCTCCAGGAGGCTGTTGTTGGGGTGGTTGTGTTGAATTGATATAAAGCAAGAAGAATGCAGTTGTGTTTTCCCTTGAAAGTTTGTATGGGATTTGAAGGCAGGGATTTACTTTAGGCTGAGAATATCCACAGCAATGTTTCTCAACTTTGGCAACTTTAGATGTGTGGATTTCAACCCCTAGAATTCCCCAGCCAGCATGAAATCTCATTCTGGAAGTTCAGCTAACTTTATTTTCAATTGGTTACAATTCAGCAAAAAGAAAAATGTTTGTTCTAGTTTCAGCCAAACTCAGATCCCATAGTTAAATGCTCTTCTTTTTAATATTTCTCTGTGCAACATATCCCATCTGCTTACTGGTTCCTGATCTTCTCAGTGCCTTCCTTTCCCACAACCTTCAGCTATTGACATCAGTATTCTTGTCTTTTGCTCACTCTTACCCTCTGAATCACTTATTCCCAAAACATCCCCATATCAGTCCATATCTAGAATATAATGCTCCCATTTCATTCTCTGTACAATTTTAAACACCCAAAACATACATACTGTATTTCAGTTCAGTCATAGACCATGCAAAACCAGCTGTGTCGTGCATGGACTGGTTCACGTATTGAACATTTTGCATGTACCTGTTTCTAAAACATATATTTTGTAAACTGTTTTGAAGACTGTTTTGTAAACTGTCAGATGCCAGCTTCTTTGTTACCAGTGAAAAGATCCATGTCCCTAGTAGGTCACGAGATTGCTATTATTAAAAAACTAGAGTTTCCATTATTACATTGATAAATTGTAATTCACTTGCTGAAATTTTCGTAACCCCATCCTTTTCATTTCAATAAACCTTGCTAAAGAAAAGTGTGATGATCTTGCCTGAAAAGAATTCCATATTTTTTGGAGTATAAGACACACCTTTTTACCCCCTAAAAGGGGGTGAAAATTTAGGTGCGTCTTATACACCAAATGTAGCCCCGCCCACCCACTGGCCCCCACCCTTTGGCCTGTGTAGTTACCTCCTTGCAAGCAAACAGCAAGAAAAAACAGCTCCTTTCAGCTTCAGCACAGGCTAATTAGCACAAGTTGATTAGATGGCCTCCTGACTCTCAGCTGATTTGCTCTCAGCTGTTTTGGGCAGGGCTGTGCTGCTTGCTGCAAAGATGTAAATTGCTGGAGCAGATTTTTTCCCCCTTGTGCTAATCAAGCTATGCTGAAAACGAAACTGAAAGTAAAGCAGGCTGTTTACTGCAATGAGGCAAAATTAGGCAGAGGGAGATTTCTTTTTCTTCTTTTTCCTCACCAGAAAAGGTAGGTGCAAACAATGGGAAATTTAAGGCAAAAGAGGAGAGTTCAAGATTTTAAAACACAAAAGAAAAAAAAGGAGAAAGAAAAAGGCAAAAATAAAAATGGGAAGGAGAAAAAGAAAGAGAAAGATGCTATACATATTTATAATTGAAATATGAATAGTAGTAAGAAATAAATGGGAAATCATGATTGTAAAAATGAAATGAATAATAATTGGAATATTTGTCTTTGTATTTTTGAAATCTAGACAATGATAAGTTTTTATTTTTTTATTTTTTTTAGAAATATGAATAAGTATAAACTGTAACAATTGAAATACCTTTAATGGTATATGGTGGTGAAAGTAAAAAGGATTAAGTTGTAGCTTGGATAACAGCTAGAACATTTTTAAATTTAATTAGGGAAATTGTAATGATTGAAATATTTTTAATTATATATTGTGATGAAAGTAGAAATGATTAAGTTGTGATTTGGAGGATTATATGGTTATTGGGAGAGTTTAAGATGTGAAAATGAGTAACATAAAGGGAAAGCTCTATTTAACTAGGGAATTGTAATAATTGAGATACTATTAATTGTATATTATGTTGAAAGCAGAAATGGTTAAGTTGTGGTTTGGAGGAATTTATGGGGGAAACTATTTGGTTTATTATTATTGGTAAATTAATTGATTTGTAAGAAATTGGATTGCATGGAAATAATTGGAATATTCATGTTCATATTGATTAATATACAAAAAAGATAATTATATAACTAATTGATTTATATTAAAATGTTGAATTTGTATTAAACAATTGTAATATTACATAATTAACCAATGTGAGGATGGATATAAAAATAGATGACAATGAGAAGAAATATAATATAGAATAGAAGGGAAAAATTGAATTTGATTAAGATTAGAGATGAGGATGAAGGGTAATGTTGTTTTTTTAAAAAAATAGATGAATAAATATGGCAAAAAGGAAATATAGAAATTGTAAATTTAATTGAAATGATTAAACACTGTTTAAATTTGTGAACTGGCCAAATACTCTGTTCAAAGAAAATACATTGTATGTTTGTATGTGTGTTTGCCTAAAAAATAAAAAAAACTTTTTATAAAACAAAACAAAACAAAAAAGGTAGGTGCATCTTATACTCCGGTGCGTCTTATACTCCAAAAAATACAGTACTTTCATTCAGGCAGCTGCTAAGGAGCCTGAAGTATCTTATTAGAAATTCAGTATTTTATGGATTAAGGTGGGGAGACATTTGTGCTCATTTTTCTTTTTGGAAACTTCAGTTCTCAAAGAAGCTTTTTTAATATTCAGGATTTAAATTTATACTGTTAAATTTATTTAATTTCTCTCTGGGATTAGTGAATAGTAAGTTTTCCTCACTGGAATTTGCCTTCATGTGCCATCTTGAAATTGGCACATTTAATATCCTTGGAAAATGTTGAGGCCTAACCAGCTTGGCAAGTCCGGAATTTCCCCTCCTACTCTATTAGCTACAGGAGAGGTGTGGTATGTAGTAACAAGCCAACTCCAATTTGATCCTGATGAACGTTGGGAATCCAGATTTGGAAAGAACAAGGTGATTTTTCTGCAGCAAACCTGGGAGAAGTTTGTAACTAAGATCAGTTAGTAAGATTTGAGGTTGAATATTTGATATTTGAGTGGTTGCAATAAGTAATATTTGCCCAAAAGAACAATGGTATTTTCATCTTCATTTTAATGTCTAAATATGGGCCAGTAAAACCCTAAATGTCTCAGAATCTTCTTTTTTGTTAGAGGATTTAACAAACTAGGTGTTATGACCCAGGTCACCTAGGCAGTGGCAGGCTTGGATAGAGTCCTTTATTGCTCTGCTACTTTCATGACAAATGGCCCTACAATGGATGGTAAAGCTGCATCCTTAACTTCCCTGAAGACAGCCACCCACAGTCAGTGCAACTCAATCCCACAAATATAAGCCAATAACCACCAAAGCTAATTCACAAAGGAAGAGAAGAAGTCCAAAAACAAGGTGCAAGTCCACAAGGCAAGGTCTGTAAGTCGTACTCAAGATTCAAGGTCCACAAGGCAAGGTCCAGAGTCCATAAGGCAGAAACACAATTCAAATCAGGATTTTTTCAAGGCTGGGGAAGTATAAGATGAAGTAAAATAATTGTTCCTAACAAAGAACTCTTCCCCCCCAGCTTCTGCTTAAATCAGACCAAGCCAGGTATTCCTTGTGAGGAAGGGCGGGGCGGCCTCCGTGCCAGCAGCCTCGCAGGCCTCCTTTGAACTTGCCTCCACTCCACTCTCCTTGCCCTCAGATTGAGTGGGGGAGGAAGCTGTTCCTCATCGAATTGAGATCTAACCAATTTCATTGTATATATGATGTACAATGGCAATAAAGGCTATACTATACTATCTGCTGCTCTCAACACCATTTCCTGTCTGCAGCTGATCCTCCCACAGGCAGCTCCCTGTTCAGTTGATCACCTCCCCCAATGCTGGAGGGGCCTTGGATAGCATCGACCTCAGTCCCTGAACTCTCCAAACATTCCAGAGAAGATGTGCCATCCCCATTGGATAGTCCCAGTTCCAACTCCTCCTCCTGCTCTGAACTGGAATCTTGACGGGACCATGACACTAGGATACAAAATAGAGCTATTATGGTTATTGCGCTTACCAAAACAGTACTGGAGTGGTGACACTCTGAGTGTGATATTCAGAAATATGAGAGGTCATTAAATAAATTGACATCTTGATCTCCCAAAATCTCCGAAAGGTGCTTCTTGGATGAGAAGCGAAATGTCTTTAAGAAAAAAACAAAGTCTAGTTGCCTTCTGAAAAAGCGTTTTTGGAATAACCATGACCTGGATAACTGAGAATCTCCATAGACATCTTCCAAAATGGGAATCCATTTTGCCGTATATGGATGGCATATAAACTACCATTATTTAATGGATACTGGATATCTTTACATCTTTTTAAAAAAGAAACTGTTGGGCTCAGTAAATTGTTGTAGATAGAGCTTTCATGGATCTCTCTCTCTCTCTCTCTCTCTCTCTCTCTCTCTCTCTCTCTCTCTCTCTCTCTCTCTCTCTCTCCTCTCTCTCTCTCTCTTCTCTCTCTTCTCTCTCCTGAATCTCTAGTCAGTCTCGTTGAATGGCACTACTAAGGTTTGGAGCGAGAGAGAGAAATACTTGATATCTACCTTGTCTATGCCATGAATGATTTTATACACTTTGATCATGCTCTTCCTTGGTTGTCTTTTTTCTCATACATATTTTTTTCAAGCTATCTAATTATTTTTGTTGCCTTCTTTGGCTCTCCCCCCCTCTCTATTATTTTCTCAAGTGCAATAATTAGAATTGCAACTCTACCATATATTTTGTAAAACCCTTTCCTCATGATTCCTAGCATGGCGCTTGCCCTTTTCACAGCTGCTGCACATCAAATTGACATGTTCTTTGAGGTATCTACTATGAACCCAAGATCTTTTTTCTGAGTAGTGATAAACAATGCAGACACCACCGAGTTGTATGTCAAGTAGAGCTTTTTAAGTTTGTAGCAGTTGACCATTATTTCTTTGTTGTTTTGGTAATCCTTCAGCCATTTTAAAGAGCTACTTCTGGAATCCTTCACAACCACTGTGATTTTTTTCATCCCGAGCAAAATTATCTGCAAAGTTGGACAACTCACTGTTAGGTGGAAAGTACACATCTTAGTGAACTTATTGTGCTTTTAAATAATACGTGCTAGTACAGCAATATCTATCTCTCACCTAGGTATCTTCTTAGTTGTTTGGTGACATCTACAGGATCTCACTGCAAGATACTCTTATTTTCAATTTATTGCTATATCAATGATTTATAATTTTTTAATAAATGGGAATACAGTGTATGTATTTTAGTATGTTCTGTAGATGTGAACCCTTTAAGTGCATAAAACTTACCAGAAAATTAAGGCAGAGCAGTGAAAGCAAATCTTTTTTTTTTTGTAAATTTTTTTTAAATTTTTTCCAACATAAACATAAAACAGAAATTTTTTTCCAGTCTTGGTCCAGTCACAAATGGGTACACTAATTTAACAAATGTAAAACAAACAATTTTAATATAAATTTCAACATCTTAATTAATCTTTCTATTATCTCATCATACATCCTAATCTTCTACTAAAACAGATCTCCTTTTTATATTCAATTATAAATTCAATTATAAATCGAAGTTCAAAACCGCTTTATCTAAATTTTTTATCTCTTGCTCCTTTTAGCATCAACATTAAACACAAAAACAATCTATTCTATTAATCTATATATTTACCTTACAATTTTATCACCACAAATCTTAATTTCAAAATATATACAACTCAATTTTTATTTCAATTTATTAATCAAGATTTCTTTCTATTTTTCTCATTTTCTAAACCAATCTATCCTGTTATATTCTTAAACTTTTACACAGAAATCTCAAAATTTACCATTTCATTTTAATTATCCCCCAACATTTTCTTTTTCACCCCTTATTAATAATTATTCTTCAATACGTTCTCATTCTCCTCCATTACTCCACCTATTCTGTGGCTGATTTCCAGCATAGCATATTTTGGCTGAGTTTTCAGCATATTATCCTCCTTAACTCCCCCTTTTATTTGGCTGATTAACAGCATTTTTTAGTTGGCTGATTAACAGCATTTTCCTCCTTGACTCCACCTATTATTTGGCTGATTAACAGCATTCTCCTCCTCTACTCCACCTATTATTTGGCTGATTTCCAGCATTTCATAATTTGGCTGATTTATCAGCATATTCTCCTCCATTAACTCCAACTTCTATTCTACTAACCTATTAAAAATTTATTTTTCCACATATTATCTTTTAATCCACTATCTCAACTATACTCTTCCAGGGTGTATCCCCATTTATTTCTTAATATTAATCATTCCCAATTATAATTTCCATCTGTGTACCTTAATATATCATCTAAAATCATTAACAATTAATCATAATTATCATCCACCACTTTGTTATCAAATTAAAACTAGAGTATGTTACAACAAATTATGCTTTTATGAACATATCACTTTTAGCCACCTTGACTTCCCATTTCTATTTTTATAATATTTCTATCTTTATTTACCATGAACACTTATTTTTATTTAAAGTTCATTTAAGTTTTGTACCATTTAAACAATTAAACATCCAAACATTGCTATCCAATTTATCTGTTTTGCTTCTTCTTTTCCTTATCTGTCCATGTGCATTTCAATTTAAAGTCAATACTTCCACGCTTAAAACTCTGCATATCCTTTTAATTCCATTATAAAGTCTGCTTCCAGTAAAACATCAGTTTCTCAACTTCTGTTGCTGCGCCAAAACTTCTGTTGCTGCACTAGTTAGTTAAAAGTTTATTAAACATTGTATTTCTTCTTTCTTTGTAAAACCATCAAACGACAGAATAGGAATCTCTCAAGTTCAAAAAACCATAGTTCTTTTCAAAGTAATCCACAATATGTAGCAAGTCAAATAGGTTCTTTTCAGGGAAAGCAAATTTCCACAATGAGCACTTTCACTTAGTCACAGTTTCAATCGCCATTTTGTAACATTTATGTAGCAATCCGTTTGATCTCTTTGTCCGTTTGATCTCTTTATCTGGCTTTTAAAGGTGGCAAATCCTTAGTTCACTTTCTTCTTTTCCAGTTCTCAGTTTTAAGAAAACAGTTCAAATATCCAGCTTATTTAGTTAATAAGCAATTCCCTCCAATCAATCAGTGGTGAAATACAGTTCTTAAAGGGTTTAAAACTTCTTTCCCTCCCCCCCCAAATCTTCAAGCCCCTCCAATCTTCAGCCGCTAAGTAAGGCTGAGAGTCTTATTTATAAATATCTTCATTAGCGCGTTGTTTCTCGCCTGGCCTGGTGTCACTCACCCGGCTCCAAAGCGCTTCGTCCTTTCTTCCTTCCTCCTGCACTTTGCTTATCCCGATTTGTCGCAGTCTTGAGGCAGCTGCCATGGCTGCCGTCCCCCGCTGCTGACTTAGAGGGTTGCCTCCGGCCTCCGAGGAACTTGCCTGTTCCTCTCGGCTACCCAGGGTAGGTCCGCAGACCTGTCAGCGGCGGTTAGCCAGACGGGGTTTTGGCAAGGCTCATCAGAGCCCCGCCATTTCCCCATCTGTATCGCCGCGACGCCAAATGGGAAGTCTTAAGCAGTGAAAGCAAATCTGTCATCAGCCTAATAGTGTAGTTGCTAAATATTTGAATTTGAGTGCTTCATCTTTGCTTTTGCTTTGTATAGTAACATTTATTTGTACAGCAATTAAAACCAGCAGGATATTCTCTTGATAAGTTGGCTATCAAGAAAGAAAGAAAGTACTGCACTACAGAACTGAACTGATAATGTAGAAATTTGCTTTGCTTTTACTGTTATGTGTACAATTCATGATGAGGTTTTGACATCTTTTAGAAGAATTGATAACACCTCTCCCCCCACCCACTTTCTATAATATTTTAATATCTTTATATTTGCAAGCACATATATTTAATATTCTTTATAAGGAAGTCAGTCCTTCAGAAACTACCCTGAAATATTCTTCTGAAGCTGGAGCTCATTGAATAGCATAAAGAAAAGGGTTTGATCTCTGCACCAAATACATGCTGATACAAACCAAATACATAGGTTTAGACCAGGGCTGAAATGCTCCCGTATCGGACCGGATCGCCCGGTCCGGTAGCGATCTTGGCCGTTGGTTCAGCGATTCGGTAGCGATGGTGGAGCAAAGCTCCGCCCACCTGCCCGGGTGTCATTACTTCCTGGTTTTAACCAGGAAGTAATCTGTTTTTTACCTTCTGCGCATGCGCAGAAGATTTTGCGCATGTGCAGAAGGTCTGCGCATGCACATGACGTGTGTGCGCTTCTAAACCGGTAAGGAAGGTAAGTAGATTTCAGCCCTGGTTTAGACCTGGGACACAGGTAAATTTTGTAGTCAAGAACTCAAGGTATCAGTAGGAATTTCTCACTCTTTTCTTAGTGCCCCAGGAAGATGCAAGTTGGTAAGTGAAGTTCACTGAAGTAACTGTGCTAAATGAAGAAGATTTAGGTTTGTTTTGTTAGTTTCTGAAATCTCTCTTCTCTAGGGGGGAAATCCCATTCTCTCTGAGCCACCCAAAATTTAATTGCTATTCTAGTTGTTGATTCTGTCAGGTTTCAACTCTTAGCTGGAAAATCCCCAGCATTCCTGAATCCTAATAGGCGGGTTATGTAAACTGGGAAATGCCTCTGAAGTAAAGTTCTTGGATGCCGTCATTCGGTGACAGAGGTTGCTTGCTAATTGTGCTTTCTGAAAATCATTTTTCTAATGGTCCCATTTTTCCAGTTTCTCCTTTTGTGATCTGGGTAGACTAGCATAGCAGTCTGGTTGTTTTTTTGTTTTGTTTTGTTTTGTTATATCCCTAGTAAAAGACATTCATTGTTGAAGGCCTATTTTGTTTTATTTGCTTGTTTTTTTTTGAGGCCGAGCAGACAGTGGCACCCCTTAACTGCATGTACACACAAAGACACACCAGAGGCCACAGTATGAAAGGCCAGTTTGGATGTGAGTAAGCCAAAATAAGGAAAGTTGGTGGCCCACCAAGCCTTGTCTTTATGCAGAAGGGACTTGGTCTGGGGCTTAGGAAGAGCAATTAGGAATTTTTGCTTACGTCTACATCTTCAACCACCTGAGGCAACCACTACAGTCTGTCTAAAGTTAGTGTCCACTTTTCATATTTTGCAATTCAAGAATTGAAACCAAGTTTTGTATTCTGTTCCAATAGTGGCCACCCTATTGCTATGAGGGAGCAGAACTACTTTTTTTAAAAAAATTGATTTATATGCCGCCCTTTTCCGGAGACTCAGGGCGGCTTACAATGTGTTAAGCAATAGCCTTCATACTTTTGTATATTTTTACAAAGTCAGCTTATTGCCCCCACAAACTGGGTCCTCAATTTACCTACCTTAGAAAGGATGGAAGGCTGAGTCAACCTTGAGCCTGGTGAGATTCAAACTTACAGTAATTGCAGACAGCTGGAGTTAGATTACAATGCATTAGTCTGCTGAGCTATCCAGGCTCCATACTTACAGTATGTAGCATTTTGCTCCCAGCATTTGATGCTCAGAGTTTCATCTTTCTTTCCTTCTGTCTCCAAGATTGAGAGGAAATGGAAGAATTTATGAGTCTGGGGAGCCTTTTTCTATCCCCATCCAATTAATTGCCCCATTTCCATTATCTGGTTTGCTTTGCTTATTAGAAGCTAAGTGTCTCTTGAAGGAACTCAATGTGTTTTTTGAAGAATATAGTCTAGCTTAGCACATAGTGAGCACTTAACCAATTGTATGCTATTCCGGAAACCAGGATTAAGACTGGAATTTTGCAAGGATTGAATTTTGCCAGTACCTAGTATTGCTGAATATTTTTCAAATAATCGCTGGTGGAAAACTTCGTGGAGGATTACGGTAGTTTAATTTGCTGTACTGTAAAAACCAGCTCAACTACTTATTGTAAATATTATTTATGCACATTACTTATAAATTGTATTAATTAGCTCTTTGTTTTGATTTTCATTAAATGTATGACTAGTCAGTTACATAAAATAGTTTTTTCAACAACCCTAACTAAAAACTCTGCATGGATTGGAAAAAAGTATCAGTGATATAGAACAGGTGCCATTTGCATCCTTGTAGTCATCTGTCACGGGAGTCCTTATTATAAGTACCTGGATTTGCATGAAATTACAAAGCACAAAAGCATGTAGGTATTCTCAGAGGGAAGAAAATTTTAGAACCTTTTTGTAATTGGCTGCTTTTGTAACAGTTTCATAGAGATGTTTAGGTTACAAATTCAGCTGAGATTGCCATACTTTTCAGAAGTTCAAAGGATCACTAACTGATCTAAAGATAATTTTCGGAGGTAATACATATGAAGTTAAGCCAATATTTTTAAAATGAGGCATTCCCAATGTAAATATTAGTGATCTGAGACTCTGACCTGAAACAGAACTGCACACTTAAATAATAAAAAATACTCCTGTATGGGAACTTGCTGTTGAATATACTGTAATGTAAAATGTGTACTCAAAGAACAATTTATTGGAGAAGAAATGCTAAAGACCTTGATGGGATTTATTTCAAATATAGTTGCATAGAATTGCTCATTAAACAACTTTCCTTAATCTGATGTCCTCTAGAATGTACCTATTGGACTACAAGTCCCATCATCTCCAGCTAACAAAGTTGCTGTCTATATTTGACTTAATCCAGCATAATGGATGAATTATATGCAACATTGACTTCTTTTTGTTTTGAGATTATAGAAGGAAGGAGCGTGGAGGATTTTATCAGAACAAGGTAGAAAGAAAAGTCATGATGATTATATATTATTTCAGTTGGAGGCAACTTAATTGCTGAGGACATGAGTGGGAAGTATGTTTTGTTTTCAGATTTTGTGGCTTTCCCACTGCATCTAATTACTCAATGTGAAAAGAGAATGCTGAACTGAATGGACCTTTAGTCTTATCCAGCATTATATTTCTTACAATTTTATCATTACATGACATGTTCTACTCCAACTAAAGCTTCTTAAACACATACCCGGGCCCCTGCCATAATTCAATGCAGATTAGATTGAAAAAGGGTTCAGATTTCTTAGAGCATTATTTTTGAGGTTCGGTGCCAAGACCTTTAATCTGTAATGTATTTTCGAAGACATTCCTACATCATTTCCCAGGTATCTGAAAATGTTACAGGTATACTGCTTAATTCCTGCGAGTCCCTTGGACTGCAAGGCGATCAAACCGGTCAGTCCTAGAGGAGATCAACCCTGACTGCTCTTTAGAAGGCCAGATCCTGAAGATGAAACTCAAAATACTTTGGCCACCTAATGAGAAGGAAGGACTCACTGGAGAAGAGCCTAATGCTGGGAACGATTGAGGGCAAAAGAAGAATGGGACGACAGAGAATGAGGTGGCTGGATGGAGTCACTGAAGCAGTGAGCTTAAATGGACTCCAGAGGATGGTAGAGGACAGGAAGGCCTGGAGGAACGTTGTCCATGGGGTCACAATGGATCGGACACGACTTCGCAACTTAACAACAACAACAAAAAAAAATACTGCTTAATAATGATTTTTGAGTTAGAAGTATTTGATAATTTAATGCTGATTACTGTCTCTGTGTCACAGTTGCCTGCCCTGAGAATAACAGCTTACATGGAGAATGTGCAAATCAGAAGTATAAATGCAGAATGCAAATTTATTTTTGTAAATAAATCAGAATGGAAAAAGTATGTAATCTGAAACATTGAGCAACATGTGATAGCACGAATGTGAACAATGTAATTCAAAGCCTGTGTAAAAAACGTATGTGGGGAAAAACCTCTAGAGTTCTCAAGAAGTGAGTAGGAGGGCATTGGTGAAACGTCAGGAATTAAAAGCTTGGATCTCCTCAATTGCAGTTGTTTCTTGAGAATTGTCATTCGTCCTAATATGCTAGAATGACTGGAATCGGGAGGTGACCAATGTCAGAAAAATTGAATCAAGGGAGATGCATGGGACATAGCACATTTGGTCGCAAGACTCTTTGGACTTTCCAAAATCTACTTCAGCAATAAAATTTAGATCAGGGTTGCATGTCACAAATGCTGGAATGGACTAATGGTGTCTAAATATTGGCCTTATATATTTCTTAGTAACTTAGAAAAAGTATTTTTTCCTGTTTCTACAGAAGCTACTTATCTATTTGTGATTCACTTACTTTTTTGTGGCTGGTATTGATCAATGGTTGATTTGTTCATACCTGATAACACACATATTTTAAATTCCAATTTAGGTCTCTTTCGTGAACGATTTTTATCAAGTGAGATTTATTCTATGACTGCCTTGGTCCACCTGCCATCAGTTCTTTTTGCTATGTGACCAGCCCATTTCCATTTCAATTCTTTTACTCTTTTGATGATATTGTATACTTTCGTTTGTTCTTTAATCCATGTGCAGGTCTTTCTATCTGGTCTTGTAATGCTGAGCATGTATTTCTCCATGGCTCCTTGCATCATTTGTAGCTTTTGTATTGATTCTCAGTTACTGTTCTCTAAATTTCCTGTTAATCCCTACGGATAAAAATTATCAAATTCTATATGGAGAAAGGCAGAAAAATGTCAACACCCCCCCCACCCCCGGGGACTGTTTGGTTATTACAGAGATTTCCTAACCACATTATGTCCATACCTCATTGATCTAGATCAGGGGTATCAAGCTGGTGGCCCATGGGCCGGATGCATCATGCGCAGGCCACACCCACCTCAGCTCTGTGAAGGGAAAAAATGGTGCAAAAGGTCACGTGACGGCAATGTGACACTGGAAGTTTGACACCCATGATCTAGATCAGCAGTCCTCAAACTTTTTAAACAGGGGGCCAATTCATGGTCCCTCAGTCTGTTGGAGGCCAGACCTGCTGGGTGGGTGTGGCTAGGTGGGTGTGGCTAGGTAGTCGTGTGACTGGGTGGGCATGGCTAGGTGGTCATGTGACTGAGTGGGCATGGCCAATTTGGCAGTCCATTAAACAATACACACAAATTAAACTTTAATTTTTTATGCTCCTGGGGGTGACTGGGGGGGGAGGGACTTCTATTTGTGTGTGTCCCTCCCTTCCTCCCTCTCTCTCTCTCTATGGAGGCTGGGGAGGCTAAAACGGGCGCATTTTTGGCCTCCCAGGGCCTCCGTGCGTCCCATTTGTGGCCTCAGCCTCCAGAAGGCAGGTGCGGGCTGGCAGGAAGGTGGGGCAATGTGGGCGGGGTATCCTCGTGGTCCCGCGTGGGCTGGATTAAAGGCTTCAGCGGGCCATATCAGGCCTGCAGGCTGTAGTTTGAGGACCTCTGATCTAGATGGTTGTCACTGAACAAGAAATTGATATCTAGAAAAATGTAATCTAAATTCAGATTATTTGTTTCTATTAAAGGCCTAGTCTACAGGCAGGATATTATTGGTGACTGTTGATACACCGACTGAAACTGTCCCATGCTGTTAAGTATTTCAACCTTCTTAGATGATTCTCTTCGGGAATGCTAACTTTTTCTTGTTGTTTTTCACATCAGGCAGAAATACCTGGAAATTCAGTAATTAATTTGCAGTCATGGAAAGCAAGGGGCCTTATCGAATCTATGATCCTGGTGGGGGAACACAGGAACAAGCATCTGCTGCCTTTGAACGGCTAATGGAAGAAAATGCAAAACTTAAGGAGAAAATGCAGGGGATTAAATCTCTAGGTAACGGTGAGCATGAAAATGAAGCACAATTGACTCCTTGTTATTATTGTTGATGACTTTGGAATCCCATCATATGTGTGACAACCTAGAGAAAAACAGCTTTTTATCTAGTTCTTATCAGTAAACCCCTCAAATCCGCAACTTCATAAAAGTTAAGTTGGAGCATAAGAGGCCCTTTACCGGTAGGTGCATCTGTTTGGTTGGGTGGAATTATTGTAGAAAATAAGCAGGAGTGGTCTGACAGCAAATGTAATTCAAGTAAGAAGAAAAGTAACTTAAGTGCAATTTGTAATCTTAATATTTGCATTATAAAGGGGTACATTTCTCTCCCCCCCCCACCACTCATCAGTTGATTTATGGGCTGCAATTGGTCAGTTTTTGTAGGCAAAAGAGGATAAAAATCACCTCTGATAGCAGCAGAAGGTATGAAGTTATTTTCTTCTCCTTCACAGTGGAAGAGAAGCCTAGTCTCAAGTAGAAATAGTATATATATAGCTTAAGAAGGAAGACAGCAGCTTCTGCAACTACATGTTTTCCTTTTTCGTACCAATACAAAATAACATTGTTTGCACTTTATATTACAAATTGAAGAGTTGTATGATATCAGCCAGACATTTTAAATACGATGTTGCACATAAACTGGGCATGATAAATTCTCTGGATTGAGACATACATGACCTACATATTTAATGCTTTCATTGCCATTAGCACTTCTGAATGAAAAGAAATGGAAGCATCTTCATAGGCTTCTGTTTCTGTTGATATTCCTGCCTTCTTACCTCACCCTACAGAGCCACATGTACTTTTAGAGAGCCAGTTTGATGTAGTGGTTAAGAGGCTGGCCTAGAAACGAGGAGACTATGAATTTTAGTCCCGCCTTAGTCATGAAAGCCAGCTGGATGACCTCTCTCTCAGCCCAATCCACCTCACGGGGGCGGGGGGGGTTGTCGTGGGGAAAATAGGAGGAATAAGGAGTACTGTATTATATATGTTTACCACCTTGAGTTACTTATAAGATAATAAAGGCAGGATCAGAATCGAATAAATAAATAAATAATCAAATCTCAGTCTAAAGCATTAAAGCTGAATTATGGATATACATGAATGAGGCACTTGTGTAAAGTGAAAAGGTTATCTTTTTCCTACATAGAGATACTTGCTTAATTAACTACCTTGTCAGTGTACAAACATTTGACTGTTTTGCTGAGAAGTGAGGATCATCTCTATCAGGGGTGGGTTCTACTTACCTTTACTACCGGTTCGCAATGGGATCGCATGCACGTGCTTGCTTCGCTCGCGCATGTGCCTTGCTTCTGCACATGTGCTGATCACCGATGATGATATCTGGGGCGGTGGGTGGGGCCTCCTGCTGGTTTTACTACCGGTTCTTGTGAACCGGTCCGAACCGGGGGCAACCCACCACTGATCTCTATGTAGAAAAGGATAAGCTATCAAATATTCATTGGATTAAAATGCAGTACAATGGGGCGAGCATTGTAAACTGGGCTACAAATATGATGTGTTGCTAGAAAAA
The DNA here is from genome assembly GCF_059756535.1 of Pantherophis guttatus. NCBI lineage: Eukaryota > Metazoa > Chordata > Lepidosauria > Squamata > Colubridae > Pantherophis > Pantherophis guttatus. Next base: position 198,366,754 of record NC_142064.1, on the reverse strand, counting down.
AAAGATCTGAGTGTGGGTCAGGAAGCTCCGAATGATACCCTTTCTGTTTTGCCAGGAGAGTTATTAGAAGAGTCTCAGTTAGAAGCGTCCAGATTACGTCAAAAAGTGGAAGACCTTGTGAAGGACAACGAAATGCTAAGATCAGCCTCCTCTTTTGAGAAATTTGAAGAAATAGCAGGTATGAGAATATTAGAACAAATATGGGAATGTCCCCTAAATTCATGCATTAATGTGCAAGAGAAAGGGAATGGAATTTGAAAAAAGATCGGAAAAAAAGAGAAGTTTTGAGTGGGGCAGGAAAAATAAATCTGCAATTGTGCCTTTGCCTGTTCTGGCAGATAAATCGGATATAGTAAAATACACTTGAATCTACACTGTGACATATGAAAAGCATTCACACGAATAGGAAAGCTTATATAAAATGAACTCAGCTCTTCTAACAGTTCCGTGTTTTCACCTTTATGAATACAGTGGAATTGAATTATAGCTGTAGGAACAGAGCAATGGAAACTGTCCTAGGTTTTATCCAGTGGAGGAAAAAAATCTTAAAAAGTAAGAGATGAGAAAAACCCTTAGGTTGAAGGGTTAATGCCACCGGGAGTGACCAAGTTGCTAAATCGATGAATAGTTTATTTATTTTGATTTATTTAAAAGATTTCTGTGGCCATCTATTTGAAAAAAAACAAAACAACTCTGGGTGGCGCCCAATGGCAATAAAAAGCAAAAAATGATAATAATTTAAAAATTCCAATAACCAACAACAAACCCAACCCAATAAATGCAATAAACACAAAAAGCAAATGTCTGATGTCCCCAGTCTTTCTCCTCCAATGCAGCCATCACCACCATCTTCAGGTTAGACCTCATAATGGAGGTGAGGATGGCAACATTTCCCTGAACAGGGCAGGGCAACAGAAGTTACGTGGGGGGAGGTGGTTCACATCTAGCATATAGATTCTTGTAATCAGCACCATGAATTGCACTTGAGAACATCCTGGCACCCAATGCAGCAATTGTGTAAGATAACAGTGCTGAGATTTCCTGGTAGCCACATTGGCTGCTATTTGAGATCAGCTGAAGTTTTTGTGGGCATCCCCATGTAGAGCAAATAATAATCCAATTGTGAATAACTTGGAGCATCTGCACTCAAATGTCAATAAGTGACAAGTTGCTTTACTTTCATTGTTTTGAAACTTTATAAAGCAACGGAGTACGCTTAATCTTTGAAATGATGCATTTTCTCTTACTGCATTGCTGAAGCCACAAAACTCTCTCTTCTGTTCTTAAGAAAAGGAAAGAAGCTGACATTGTCAAGACAGGTTCTGCCTATCCGAGATGGAAGGGAATAGATCACTCCAATTTGGCCTTTCAATTTTATCTCTTTTCATAAATGCAATGTCTCCTGTTTCTGCATCAGTTCAGATTTTTTAAAAGTACATGAACATCCACATTTACATGCTAGATAAACATACATTTAAAAACAAAGTTCTAATTATGTACTTCATTATAATTCACATACTTAATTTGGAAAGTGCAAATCGGTCTGATAGATGGATTCTACAAGTGTTCTTCATTCTATGCCACTATGCCGGGTTCTGAAGAGTTCTAGAGTAGTTGAGAATTCACCTGAGTTTCTGCAATAAACCAAATTATTTGTTTGACTGATTGATATCAGTCTAATCAAACCTCTGGCCAGAGAATAAAGATAAAAAAACCCAGTAGAATAAGTATAAATAATAACAACAGAATAAGCAACAGAAACACAGTAATAGGACAGTAACAGCCAAAGACAATCAAACTCTATTCATGTAAAGCCATGTCAGAAAAAAAACAGAATGACCAGTTCGCCCAGCCTACAAGAGCCATAAACTGGAGTTTATCCACATCTTCAAGGCTTTATAAAATGTCATCAGGCTTGGGGTTAAATTAATTTGGAGTGGGAGCCTAATGGGAGAGAATAATATATCTATGGTTCTAGATGAGTAACAATTGAGACATCTTCTGTATCTTGGCATTACCGATTGTAGTATGTGCTGTACCTGTGAATTAATTCTTAATTGCAATATTAATTTGTATGATGAAATACTGTGACCTAGTAGGTTAACCAGAATTTTGAGTGAACTGCCTGTGAACAGGGAATACCATTGAGTTGTCCAATTTAATTTTTCTCTTACTTGAAATGTCTAGGCTTTCATGAGCTTATTTAGGTTCCTTAATATCTTTTTGCCCTTCTTGTTATTCTCCAAAACCTTTGCATGCCACACTCTATCGATGCTGGAGTCTTGAAAATGTTAAGTGTCAACTACTTCTATCTATTGTTGAACTTTAATTCTTCTTGCTTTCCAGTTGATATAATCGGCTTTCTTGATGTTCAAGGAAAGCCTTGCCTACTTGCTCTTCTGTTTTGCTTTTAGAAGACCTTCTTAGGTCTTTTTCAGTTTCTGCAATCAAGGTAATGTTGGCATATCTCAGATTATTGACATTCCTTCCAGCAAAGATTTTTACTCCAACCTAGTACTTCCTAGTACTGTAGTCTATATGTTGTATTCAGTATATAAATGGAACAAATATGGTGATAGAATGCAATCCTGTTTGACTCAGAATTTTGTTCTCATGGTGACTTCCTAGTCATTGCAGAGATTTCTTATCAGGAAAGGATATTGAGGTATACTCATTGCTTTGAAGGACTGCTAAAGTCTTGGATGATTAACACTATCAAAAACTTTTGAATAAAACAGAAATAGAGCTCCTTTTGATATTCTCTTGCTGTTTCCATTAAAACAGTCAATATTATTATAAAGTTTCATATTTCCTTGTTTGTTTTTTTAACCTGCTAGTTTAATTGTCACTTCTCTCTCAATACAGGATGCTGCGGACTCTGATCTCATTTGTAGAATTTTCAACAGAATCTTTCTGCCACGTATTAAGGCTATTCTTATTAACACAGTTAATAATTATTAATTATATATAAAATGATCCTTTATCTATATGCTCTAATTAGGAGATAAAACTCCCTTTTTAAGGATTTGAATCTTTCCCAGTCTTTGATGGGTGCTTTCCCAGTCTTTGGTGGTCCATGGTGCTTTTCTTGATCTTTAATGTTTCCACACCAGCCTTCTTCAAGAGCTCTATGGGGATCCATCCTTGAGGCTCTTCAATTTGCCAGTTGTTTCATATTCCATCTCATTTCCTCCTCAAGCACCATTGGTTCCTCCTCACATTCTTCTTTCTCTAATACATTGTCATCTTAGTTGATCTTTTTGTACAGGTTTTCTGGATATTTCTTCCAACTTTTTCATCTTATGTTCCATCATTAATTCATTTGATGTTCTTTATGACTTGTGTTTTTCTGATTTTCTTAAATAGGTCCCTTGTTCTTCCCATTCTATTATTTTATTCTATTTGTCTATAGTCTGAATTTGTATATACATCGTTATTTCTTCTCACCTGTCACTGGTAGTTTGTATTAGGTTCTCTATTTTCTCTAGATCTGCTTTGGCATTTGCCTTCTTTTCTTAGCCATTTCTATTACCTTGTTTGATAGCCAGCGCATTAGTTGTTTTCTTCTGGCTTTTAATATTTATTTTTTTAGCTTTCTCTTTTACAATTATTTTAACTAACTCCAACAAATCCTTGAGTTTTCTGTCAACTAGGTGCAACCCTTTGAATCTGTTTCTCATCTCAATCTTATATTCTTCTGCAATGGGTTTGTAGTATGTATCCCACTGAAAACAGAGTCTTCTCTAGTTTTTTTCAGACTGGTGTATTTCTATGACTAGAGCGGATGATCTAATTCACAGTCAGCATCCAACATATTTTGCAATTCAGTATAGTTATTTTCCATCTGTTGTTACATAAAATATATTCTGTTGATTATAGTGTTGCCCATTTGGAGATAATCCAGATTAAGAGCTGTCTTTTGTTGTTGAAAAGTAATGTATTAAGGGACATACATCCTATTTTTTATATGGAAAACTATTAGTCATTGTTCTGCATCATTGCAGGTTCCTATTCTGAATCTTCCAATTGTATTGCATATAGTTCCTCTTCAATTTTTACATTAAAACTGACTCTCAGAACCATCAGAAATTCATTGACTCGAAAAGGCTGGAAGAACAGGCTGGGAATTTATATTAAACATTACAACCAGTCCAGATTAATTAATATTCAAAATGTGATCCCCCCCTCCACTTCTACAGCATTTTGTTTTTTTCCCACCCCTTATATGTTACTTTCTTTTGATCTGGAAATTCTGAATGTCTATGGAGGTTCTCAGTCATCCAAGTTATATATGTCCCAAAGGTGCTTTTTCAAAAAGCAACTAGACTTTGTTTTTTTCTTGAAAAAGTTTCACTTCTCATCCAAGAAGTTTCTTCAGTTGTGATTGAATGGAAAAAGATAGAAAGATTTATATTCCTTGAAATCATCTGGTCTTTAGCACTCATTCTGAGAGTTGTTGAGACCACTTGGATGTTCATCTGTGCCCTAAGGGTCACTTTAATAGTGTAAGTGGTGTGGAATCTTCTTGGAACTGCTGAAAGGATTGTGTTGTAAACAGGAGATAAGTGATGTCATATCCCTCCCCTCAGTTGAGAGAGGGCTGTTCAATCTGAATATAGATGGCCTGTTTGACCCTTCTTTTGGAAGTCCTGAAACTTGGCAGAGAATTATATTCCTGAGATATTACTGGTTTATGTATTGTGATATTTTTCTTTTGAGATTGGAAACCTCTTTTGCTACATATTGGGCTTGAGTTACTGTAATTCCTTTAGAAACCATAAGTAAGCCAGAAAAAAATCAGGTTTATAAAGATAAAGGTAAAGGTTTCACCCGTCCAGACATTTCTGACACTAGGGGGCGGTGCTCATTTCTGTTTCTTAACCGAGGGAGCCAGCATTGTCTGAAGACACTTATGTGGTCCTGTGGTCAGCATGACTAGTCCGAGGCGCACAGAACACTGTTATCTTCCCACTGAAATGGTACCTATTTATCTATTCACATTTGCATGCTTTTGAATTGCTAGGTAGGCAGAAGCTGAGGCAAGTAACAGAATAGTAGAGTTGGAAAGGACCTTGGAAGTCTTCTAGTCCAACCCTCTGCTCAAGCAGGAGACCCTATAGCATTCCAGACAAGTGGCTGTCTAGTCTCTTCTTACAAGCCTCCAGTGATGGAGCATCCACAACTTCTGAAGGCAAACCATTCCACTGAACAATCATTCTCATTGTTAGGAAATTTCTCCTTAGTTCTAGGTTGCTTCTCTTCTTGATTAGTCAAGTAACGAGAGCTCATCTTGTTGTACAGCACTCAGGTGCCAAACCCAGGCATGAACAGGGAAAAGTCAGCTGATGACAGCCTATTGGAGGAACAAAGGTGAAAGCTGGAAGGAATAGAGTTCAGAATGGAGGTGAGAGCAGCCTTCCGAGTCTAAGAGAAACCTCCTGGGAGGTGACCTGAAGATTGGAGCTAGAGCCTGAACAGAAAATGAAGCCACCCTTTAAGGTCATAAGGGAAAGTTGAAGCAGGGAGATCTGGCCAAAGGACATTTCTAGCAATATTTGAAATATTTGAAACCTTTATCCAAGGAGCTAGCAGTAGCAGGAGGAAGTGGAGCTAGTGGAAGATTGCTATACATAAATTATCCTTAGTTGTGAGAGACTGACTAAAGGTTAGGAAAATCTCATCTGAGGAAACCACAGTTGAAAGATCAAGTGGTTGGGGAAGATTCCTTATGCATTAGAAAACATAACAAAATGTATGGATTGAAGTAATCTTTGGCTTCTGGTAGAAAATCAAATCCTTATGTAAGCCCTTAATATATATCCCATAGTAAGTATCTTCCTTTTGTTCTATATGTAAACTGTTCTTATGGTGATGTCAGTACTATGTATGTGCCTTATATAAAATAAAAACAGAGTTTTTTATTTTATATAAGGCACACTGTGTTTTTTTGCTTAGAGTAGTTAAACATTTTATGGTTGAGGGAGTGGTCCCTAATGGTAAGGTTGTTTTAACTTTGTTAAACATTGTATCAGAGAATGCTATAAATCCAAGCCTATATTTTCTTGAAAAAACAAAACCAGTCAAGTGTCCACATGGTTTTGTCATGGGATTAAAGGAAACATATCTTACATGGTTTAATTGAGTACTTTTAATAACTGTTGGAGATGTAATTTACAGTTTTCTGCCTTGGGCATCAAAATAACTGAAACCAGATCTCTAGAAAGACACATAGTATGATAGAGATTTGCTTAAAGGCTAAAATGCATGACTAAAATGATAGATCCAAATGAAAAGGCTCACGGGGAAGCCTCGGTTAATCTTAGAAAATGTAATAATTAGTGTACAATTTATTTCAATAGAGAGTACATACTTGTATTTTAAGTAACTTTTAAAATATGTAAAAGGTTTTCAAACCACGATAATTATCTCCTTTTGAAAGATAAATTAACAGCAAATGGAAAAGCTGAGGAATAATTTTGATCTTTCAATATTACAGCATGCTAAGCCCAGGAGGAAAGGGGGGAAATTCCAGCTGACTTTGATCAAATGTCATTTATATACATTTGCATTGCACACAAATGTTGCCCTAGAGACAGCCACTTACACCATATGGGAAGATAATTTGACATGTGGATTTTTGTTACTCTTTAGGGCTTATTAGAACCTCTTAATAAGAAGGTGAAGAGGACTTTAGACTTGTTGGTATATCTGATTGGGCTTTTCTTAAACAAGGAATTGGTTAAGTGCAAATAATGGTCATGTTTGCTGTGAAACCTCAGAATTTATTTCCTGTAACTGCAGGCCATGGCTTTTTCATTCTGTCCAAATATCTATTTAGTCTCCCCGCCCCCTTTCTTTTTCTTCTCATTGTGCTTATTTCTGCTCACAGAATCAGGACTCCGAGGCTCACTAATTCACTCTTTTTATAGGTGAGATTCCAGAACTTTGCTCGTCCTCCGATGTTCCAGCTGAGGGTGAGAAGACCCTAGAAAAAACAGCACAGAAGCCATCTTCCAGTGTAAGAAATCAGTCTTGAGTATTTTTATAGCTATAACCACAAATAAATTAACCAAATGGTTATGTATACACAATAGTTGATGCCTCAATTTATTTGGGGGATGAAGTGAATTGGTTTGCTAGAATGCAGCGAAGATATAGCAGTTAATAATAATTTAGCTGGCAGGATTGGGGCAATTTATTTCACTGAATTAGATACCACATGACTTCTGTTATTCTGACTTGAAATTGACTCTAAGTGGCCAGAGCAGTGCTAAAGTACCTTTAGCAGAAGCATGAGGCTTACAGAAATATATAAAACTATGTAACTCTCCTATCCCAAAATCTCTGTCTTCAGGAGTTGTTGATAGTTATTTGGAAAAGCACAGGATGGGGAAATTGGGTAGCTAAGTCTTTTCTATATCCTGGTACACTGTGTGACTACCTTTAAGAGAAACACTCTGGTTAACAGATAAAGTTCTACTACAACATTTTGTTGTAGGTTGCTGTTTTTGTTATTTGTTCGAAGGCTATCTAACCATCGGTTTACATAATTTAAAACAAAACAAAGCATTTAAATGTGCTTTCTTCCCCCCTGTCTCTTTCTTTTAAGGGATCATCATCTGAATTTGAAATTGTTGGCAATGAAGATAAGAGGTCCTCTCAAGAGACTAGTAGGAAATCTGTAAGTAATGAAACATTTTTCAAAACTTCCTTGTGCAATTTTAGAAATGAAAATAGGGACAGGTAGTTATGGAGCAATTAACAGAAAAGAGGTTAACTTTGATATCTACCTGGAATTGATTGATCGATTACTTTAAAAAAAATAAATTATAACCCAATACTTAAGTGTATTGCATCATGTAGCATCTTGTAGGAAAAGGTTATGCTCATTCTTAATGATCTTAATAGTCTTAACATTTAACAGTGTCAGGCATTCTATCTAGAAACAATAGATGCATATGTGCATAAGTGTATGTGTGTGAAAAGGGGAAAATGTTCCTCTGTAGCCCATTGTTAAGATTCAAAATACTGCCCAAGTGCTTTTTGATCATTGGGGGAAAAGATACCTATGTTCCCATTCTTTTTTCCTTCATGGTGGACAAAGGGTGAGGACGAGGGAGATTCTTCAGTTTAAGGGAAAAGGTGATCAATTCTACGAATTATAGAAGTGGGAGGTGTAATGCGTTCATACATTATGTGCTCGGTTGCTCCATTCATTGCTGCTTTAGTTTCTTTAGTTTCTGTATGCTCTGTCTCCAAGGAGCTGGCTTTTTCTGTCTGGAACCATCAGCTGCTCATAACTGCTGTTGATATTTTTTTGCCCCCCAAAAGCACACAACTGCACAAATCATACATAAGGAGCCCTGGTGGTGCAGTGGTTGAAATGCAGTATTGCAGGCAAACTCTGTCTACAGCCTGGAGTTCGATCCTGACCGGCTCAAGATTGACTCAGCCTTCCATCCTTCTGAGGTCAATTAAATGAGAACCCAGATTGTTGGGGGGCGACATGCTGGCTCTGTAAACCACCCAAAGAGTGTTGTAAAGCATTATGAGTTACTATATAAGTTTAAGTGCTATTGCTATTGTTGTGTGCCAAAGGATTTCTTCATTTGGCCCTTTCCCAGATCAGATTTACAGAAACTGTTAGAAGTGTTAGTGTAAGAAAAATAATCTAAAGGTGATATTGTCAAGAGGGTTTTTTTTCTCCTTTCTTACTTATATATGCAAAACTGCTATCAGTTCAGCTATTTCCTTGTCTTCGGTAGCAATATATATTTACAAGCTTAGGCAATCAGCTAGCAGAATGGCAGGCAACATCACAGGCATAGAGCATAAAGCCTTTCTTTAAAAAGGTGGGGCAAGAACCAGTGTTGCTTGAATAAGTTTATGTCAACAATAAGCAGATCAAGCTCATTCTCCTCGCTGGAAAAACTGCCAAAAATTCATTGACTTGAAAAGGCAGGGAGACCAGACCAAGAATTTAAACTCTGGAGCCATCAGTACAGGGCTTTATTTCTGCATTTTCCATGAGCCTCCACCATATCCATGATGCTTGTGTTGTAAGCAAGTTCCTGGCTGAGGAGCTGAGTCTCTGGAGATTTGAGATTCTCTGTCATACCTGGGGTGAAGTCTGACAGCATGATGTGCCTCCTTCTCTTCTAAACAGTATGGGAAGAAAGCTTCTGCTTTCAACATTCGAGATTGAACAATGCCTGCAGATCCTGTTGTAACTCCATAAACACAAATCAGCTAACCAGTTCCTTGCTCCAGTATCAGAACTCAAGTTGCAACCCAACTGGATCAGTTAGCTCAGATGAGGCATTAGACAGTGGGACAGTTTCTGTGCCAATTCCAGACCAATATTTGTTCACTGTTGTTGCTGCTTCTGCTGCCATGGCAGAAATATCAGCAACCACTTTCCCTGACTGAAAAATCCTGGCAGATTTACTCTCTTCCTTTCCCAATGTGAATTGCACACAGAGTAACAGATCTGCAGGATTGAAATTGGTCTAAAGACCCTCTCGTTCAGGGGTGTCAAACTCAGTCATCACGGTGGCATCATGTGATGTATCAGGACTTTTTCCCCCTTCGCTAAACTGGGTGTGGGTGTGCCCAGTGCATGACGCATCCGGCCCATGGGCTGGGAGTTTGACATCCCTGCTGTAGTCCTCAGGGAAGCCAGTTAATCCAGTCTTGAGAAGTGACTGCTCCAACTCTTCTTAAAACTTCCAGAGATGAGAACCCACAACTTCCATAGGTAGACTATTCCACTGTTATACAAATCTTGTCCTTAAGAAGATTTTTTCTTCTTCTCAATATTAAAATAAGAATTAGATACCTGCAACCTATACCCATTTTCTTATCCTAATTTCTATGATTATCTTCCCCATGGTCCCTTTTTTAGCACACATCTATTCCTAAGAGTGGAGGATTTTGCTTTGGTCTGATTTCAAGTCAGATTTGTATTTGGTCTAATGATCTATCTTACGCCTGAAGCATCAGTTCTGCACTTATGGGAGGAAATGCCCTTTTGCAAGCCAAGCACTCAAGACCTGCAGAGCTGAGACTCTTGCCGGTTGACTCTTCTGGCCAAGGCTCATCACAGAGTGCACTGAATCTCCCCTTCTCACCACCAGCAAAGACTGCAACTTTATGTAGCATCCCCATTTCCTGTAATCTTGGGAAATTGGGCTGGCTTCAGACCCACAGTGTAGGACATCATTGATTCATCAGCATGCAAAACACATGGGTTACAAGGCCTCAAATGCTCACCACTCCGCATCAGGAACTTCTCCTCCCTCTCCTGCCAAAAATAGGGCCTAGTCTCATATGTTTTGAAAGGAAGAAGTACAGACTCTGCCCCCTTCTCCAATTTTGTGGCTACTGTCAATTGCTTTCCTAGAGCGCTGTTTCCTGAAAAACATAAGTATTCAGGGTAAGGGACAAAATTAGTTTGCCTGAGTTCATTGATGAGAACTCACAGTAAAGTTGTATCTTCCCCTCCATTTCCACTGATGGTTTCTCTTTGTTGAGAAAAAGACTGGGACTCCTGAATTCTGTAACCATTAGGGATTGTGATCTACTTCTTCCTACTTTTACACTCTTTGGACAACCCCAGAAAACATAGTTTTTATTATATTGGGTCTTGGGGAGTATATAGCTGGATTTGCGTGAAAGGTTACAAATATTTAACTATTATTGCTGCTTGTTGCAGGAAGTAATGTAAATTGAAATGTGGATTGGTCACTGCATCTTTGGCATTTAGAAATTATATTTTTAATTATTTTTTTAGAAATTCCATGTTTGAACTATTCATTTTTTTTGAAGATCCTGCTTCCAACACTGAACACCTTTGCAATTTTACTTTCTACACTAAACTAGAGATCCGCATCTTTATCTCCCAGTGTTAGATTATTAGGACATCTATATTTCCACAAAAATAATATAAATAACAATCTGGTAGATTAAAATATATTCTGTTTTGGGAGCTCCTCTCTTCAGCAGTATCCAGAAAATACATCATTTCCTCAGCTTTACCAGTTTTAATTATACATTTGATTTTAATTTTGCTGCACTAATCATACCGCTAACTAAATTTACCAAGGAGAGCCCTTTAAAATGGGGTTATGACTCTGAAATAGGGAGTCAGGCAGATGTCAAGGCCTATATTCTTTGCAGCACTTGTTCTGGCAAGCTTCTTGTGAACAAGCCAGCTAGATTGTTGCATTCCTTCCCCTCATACAGGGAGCTGGGGACAATGTTTCCTTGGACTACATATCAGATTTACATATGCCAAGTACATGTTTGGTGTTGTGGTTAAGGCACAAGGATAGAAACTGTGAGATGGGAGTTTCTAATCCTGGCAGCTGCATGACTTTGGACCTTTTTCCCAGACTGAGGAAGAAGGCAAAGGCAAATTATTTCTGAAAATCTTTCCCAGAGAACTGCAGGGACTTGTCCAGGCAATAGAATGTGGAGGCTATTTTGGTGAAAGCTGCCCTCTATCTAACTAAAATAACTTAGTTCATTCTATCTAGTGCCCCTCCCCCCAAATTACTTTATTCAGCAAATTTTCTGGAACCATGATTTGTCCAAGCATTTCATTTCTGGCAGAAACATGTGGTTCATAATTTGTTTTTGGAAAGCTGGGTTTTAGCTCTTAGACATAAAACTCCCTTAGCTCTGTCCATCATCTTCAATCAGACAGAGAAATTGAGAAGATAAACGTCATGCAATTGATGCAAGTTTGTAGTAAATATGAGTGCCTCCTTAATCTAATTAATTATTTTTCCAGGAATTGCCCTGCTGTTTTGCAGGGTCAGGAAAATTTATAGCTTCTTGATGAAGGCCCTGAGAGGTCCAGCATGCTAAATGAAACAAACAAAATGTCAAAAAGTTGTGATATTTATGTAGTTAGTTACCAAGCACATCTAAATTATATTAAAGTAACCAAATTACCTTCACAATCCCTAAAGCATGTCACAACTTTTGAGCACCCCTAATGTTTGAAGATTGAAAGTTGAAAAAAATTGACAAGCCCTAAATTGCTTACCTACACTTATATCTTTTCAACTTGAGATCTGAAGCATGGCACGATCCATACCACAGTGCCCTGATTTCTCAATGCTGTCCTACTGAATAGTAACATGCTGAAATAGGATATGATAAAGCTAGAGGACAAAAGCAACCAGTATGGTTATAATGATTGTTGACCATGAGTTGCAGTGAATGAAAGCCAAGGCCATTGCTTTGGACAGCCAATTTTCTACTAGCAATATTTTTAGGCTGGGATGGAAGATTAGTGTCTTAAATAATAATTTGGAAAAGTCCCATGTGTTTCTTCCTCAACAACATATGATGGCATACCATGTTCATAATCCTCAGCATGATCATAGCCTCCTCCTGTGCTTGGGAAGGCACAGGGTTCCTCCGGAACAATTGGGCTGTGGATTATTGGAAGAGAAAGCTACCAAGCACAGCCCTCTGCTGGTTCTCAGTCCTGTACATAAACAGAATAGCTTTTCTTCCTCCAAGGAGTAATTAGGATACAAGCAAACACTCAACCCTCCCCCCCAAAAATCCTAACAGACCTTCTGATGTTTACATTCTAAAATAAATGCATCCTGTTTAGGGATTTTAGTTTCCCTTTTATCTGCCATATTGCTCCAGTTTAAAACAAGACCTTCATGGTCTCTGTTAAGGAAATATGGAAGGATTCCTTGGATATAATTTATCATAGCTCTTTCTTAACAGTTACGAGTTCTTTATCCTGCCAGAGGTCTCATTTTTATTCTCAGAGGTCAGTTCCATTTACTTGGTATTGCTTGTGTATTTTTCAGGGCTCTTAAGCAGAGGAAAGGGGGAGCCTGTTTTTTTAAAACCTGAAATAGAGCAAGTCTCTTCATGCATTGCTACCGGGCCAGCATGGGCGAGGCTAGTTGAGCAGAAGGTTTAAAGAAACAACTATATTAACATAAAAATAAAACATACCCACTTTTTTGAAATCTGGAGTGGTGTGGAACTGGCAAGAAATCAACTTTGGAGTTACTAAGTTGGGTAAATAGCTATTGTAGGCCTGTCAGATATAATTGGGAGATTGCATTTCCAAACTTGCTGGTGTTTTCTTTGTCTTGTTGGCTGGGGTAGAAATGGACAAAGCAACTTTTCTCAGATACTTAGTTATGTTAAGCATACTGGCCTTTAGCTGGACATTTTGGTAATGACTGCAGAGCTCCTGATCCAAACACATAACAAATGCCAGGCAAACACATAGCTTTATTAATTATTATAAACAATTATAATTAATTATTGTAATAACAACCTTAATGGTGGCCCAGGAATGTTATAATCCACCCTTATGTTATATAATTCCATAAAGCAAGCAGAGATTGTTTATGTGTAGCTACATAGTGTATATGTGAGGGCACACACACACACACACACACACCTACAACATGTGTATTTTAAATCACAGTTGAATTCTCATGAGTAAATATTTCACCATTCTGACATTTTAAAAAAGGAACTCCCGGATTCTGGAACAGGAAGCAAGATTAGATACCAATGCAATTTTTAAAAACTGCACTAGATTTTTAATGATAATATGTTTGGAAATGTATGTGAATAGTTCATGTGGAAATACAGGAGCTTTAGAAGAGGTGAAAAAAATGATTCTTTTAGATTCATTCAAATAATGGAACACTGCTATAATATCACCCCTAGTCCTTCTTTTCAGTAGACTAGACGTACCCAATTCCACTATAACAATATATGTTATATCCTGTATAACAATATAAAAGTATAATAATATACTGTGAGATCTTGCCTGAGTTGAAAGTTCCCCCTGTTTTTAAAACAGCACAAATAATACTGTCATATATATTGCTGACTTGCACCTCCCTTCTCTAGCCATTCCTTTCGATGATACTAGATGACAAAAGTTGATGGGTTTTATGTGTAGCTTGAGGGTGTCATTGGCAATGTTGTAATAATGGGGGAAAGCTTACTTTAACACTGGTAAAGCTAAAAAGGATTTGAGCCTCTTTCACTCATGTACTGTGGATGAGCTGGAGGCCCAAAAGGCCTGGGGTCTCCGTAGAAAAAGAAATTGCTAGAGCATGTTTGCATCCATAATTAAATGTAAAGCAGAGAAAGGCCTTGGATTTTAGCTTGGTATTTCTGGAATCTCACAGGCTAAAACCATAAAAAGCATCTGTAATGAAGTTCTTATCAGGTGCTAGGCAATGGCATAAAAATGGTAAAGACTTCAGTTTCCATAGCAACAGAGTACCTAAATACTCTTTTCATTGTTGCATAATGTAGCTATGATATCTGGGGGGAAAAGATCCATGGGGCCTACATTTACAAATCTAGAGTTACATCTGTAATTTCCCTCACCTCATCCTGAAACCCCCTCCCCCCCGTAACTTAACTTGTTTGTTTCTTACATATAATGGTTGATTATTTGCCATACTGGCAGATTGCAGAAGTGTTAGTCTTGCACATCTTCAGGGCATGAGTTTGAGAAAAACTGCCCAGGGAGAAGTAGATAAAATCTAAAAAGAATCTGCTTTGAGTATAGTTATGTTCATTGAAAGTTCCTTATATTGTGATTTACAAGGCAATAAAGACCTTAGACTGCAAATAGATGTACAGGTTATGGTTCCTTCTTGAGGTCTTTTCCTCATGAATCATCTGCCAGACAAATGGGCAAAGTCTCTTGCAAGACTGGGCTTTTTTTCTCCCTGAACCAAGTTCATTGGGGCAGCCTCTGGAGGGGAGGAGATCATGAGTCAGCTATAGATGCTGAACAAAAGGTTGCATTTCCCTCCTTTTCACTTTCAAAGATTCCTTTTGCATGGGCTGCCCATGAGGTGGCAATCCAAGTTGGCTGTTCTTGCTGTTGAGCAAATGTGCTCAAAACTCTGAAGAGTGAACTGTAGCTTCCAATAGCAAAGGCTTTTGGCAGGCTTCCTAAAATTAAGGAGGTAAATTTAGGAGGGTCCATCTGTCAGTTATTATCTGAGCAACAAACCGCTTGCAATATTGAAATGGAAATGACTAATGCAACTACAAAATGAGATTCTGGAACTGGAGAGCAGAAGGTAGGAAAAGGCATTCTTAATATAGGAGAGAAGGTGAAATGTAAAATTTGTTACTACCGGTTCTGTGGGCGTGGCTTGGTGGGGGGGAATGTGACTGGGTGGGCGTAGCCAACTTTTTTTTTTAACTTTTAAAACCATTTTTCTACAACCTCTTCAGCCGAAGAGGTTGTAAAAAATTGCTTTTAAAAGCCTCTGATGATCCCAGCTGAGTTGCCTGATTATCAGAGACTGTTTTTTCTTTTAAAAACATTTTTTTACAACCTCTTCGGCTACAACCTCTAAGACGTTGTAGAAAAAAATGCTTTTAAAAGCCTCTGACAATGCCAGCTAGCCGCACGATCATCAGAGGCTTTTTATTTTACTTTTAAAAGCATTTTTTTCAGCTGAAGAGGTTGTAGAAAAAATGCTTTAAAAAAAAAGCCTCTGATGATTGCGCGGCTCAGCTGGGCATGGGGGGGGAGAGGGATTTTTGCTACTGGTTCTCTGAACCACCCGCCTCCATCGCTACTGGATCGGGCAATCCAGTCAGAACCGGGAGCATTTCACCCTTGGAGAGAAGCAACATTGGTCTAGATGTGGAAGGATCATCCACTAGAATGAAAGTAGTAGTGAAGTAGGATTCTGGATGTATTTCAAAGCAGTGGTGGCTACTTTTAAATCCCTGATGGTTTTTGCCCATTTCAGCAAGGTGGGCATGCTCCAGTCCCATCAGCAAAGCATTGTCACTTGGGGACATTTAGCAAGTGGACCTTTTCTCTCATGCTACCTGATTTAATGGAACAGCCCTCTTCCCATGCCGATATGACAGCTCCAATCCCTTCAGCTTTCAGGAAGGCTTGAAAGACCCAGCTCTTCTCTTCTCTAGGATCCGGGACCAGGATGTTAATGGGATGCTGGCATGGATGTGGCTGGAACCTCAAATTAAGGATTATTTTCAATGGTTTTGTATGTTTTGCTTCATGCTTTTACCTGTGTTGGGAAATTTCCTCTGCTGGAAATCTTGTTCTG
Organism: Pantherophis guttatus; assembly: GCF_059756535.1. Taxonomy (NCBI): domain Eukaryota; kingdom Metazoa; phylum Chordata; class Lepidosauria; order Squamata; family Colubridae; genus Pantherophis; species Pantherophis guttatus. The sequence continues at coordinate 198,350,642 of NC_142064.1, read as the reverse complement.
AATCCTCCATATCCTTCATTTGGATGGGGAAAGTTTGAAGGAGGCATCTATATCACCTTGAGTAGAGGCGGACATTTTGTCAGAATGGGATTCCTCTTAAGAACCTCTGGTTATGCAGTGGCTTTTGTCTCCATTCAAGCAAATGCAATTAGAATTGTGCCTTTGCCCTCCCTCTTCAGTATGGGAACTTGGAGGCTGAGGAGTAGGGAGTTACAAGTAAGGGGTAAACAATTGTCTCCTTTCCCACTTCTAGCTTTGTTTGAGCATGCTGAATTGCTTTGATCAGGTCTGAGATTGCAGGGAATCTTATCTGGAAATGTAATTTGGAGCAGAGGTCATTAAAGGCTGTTACTTTTCCTGTGGCTCTTTAGGAAATTTGCTGAGGCAAAGAGTAGCATTCCAGCAGTGCGCAGTCAGAGTTAAGCTTTCTAGGAGTACATAGCACACCTAAGTTCTAGAATAAGTAATCTGTGATTCACATCACAAAACAGTCTGCCCATAAAAACCATTTTCCATCATCCTAAATGGGGAATGGATTATAGTTGCTCTATGAGGAGGGGGGAAAGTATTTTGGCATTGGGCTTGCAAACCAGTTTTGAAACCAAGCTCTGGATAGCTCAGTCACAAATGACAACCAAAATATATCCTAAAGACACCCTGCACAACAGTGGGAATTCCAAGCAACAATAATCCTTAAATGTCCAATTCAACTTCTACTCGGTCCTGAACTGAGAGGTTTTGGCACCTGTAGTGACTGTAGAGACTTTACCTAGATTGGTTGATTGGGAATCTGTAAACTGAATTTTCTTTATGGAAAGAGAGAAACTTTGCAACGTTCAATGGCAGTATGCCTGCCAGCTTCTTGAGTTTTTAAAAATTGTATAAGGAAAGTAAATGCTAACTTGTATGCATGGCAAACTGTCTGGGGAAAGCAGGAACAGGGAAATCATAAAGGAGTAAAAAAGGTTAAAAAAAAATCTGTAATGAGTCATTTTGTCAGAATATTACTGACAAAGGTAAGTATTATCCCACTGAATCACAACATCAATCCAGATGCACGTCTTCATTGAAGAGGGAAATATATGATAGCCTTAGATTTGTAATGTATTAAGAGACAAATCCCTCCTTTTTTGAAAAGTCCCCCTCCCTCCCAATCTCTTAAATTCAATTATTGTATAAATTGAAGATATGGAGAAATGCGGAGTCAGGAGAGTCTGGAGGATGTTCTATGTGATGGGCTTTCTACTTTGTGGGGAAAGAGACTATTTTGGAAAGGGGCTACAATAGATTTGATAGATTTATGCCTAGTACTGAAAAATGAATTTCCTCATAAAACACTGGGTTTTCTTCAGAGCAATCCTCAAATCGGACAATTTTCTCCACTTTAAGGGCTTTAAGGGGCAAAAAGCAGCTCTCTCTGTGAGTGTGTGAAAACATTTCTCATACAAAATTTAGAAGAAGCAGAAGATCTGTTTTTCTATCCCCCTGTAATGCTTTTCAGTTACCGTCCCATCGCAAACAAACAAAAAATGGCTTTTTAAACGTGCAGAATAGAATAACACCTGGTTATTTGAGGAATTTTCCAGGTCTAAGTTGAAGTAAAAAACGGCCAAATGCTTTGCTGATACCATTTTCTACTTTGGATCATTTTCTGCAGGACGTAGAGCCACTTCTGAACGAGGACACCAACCTTATGCTCCACCTTCAGCGCTTCGAGAACACACTCAGTCTTTTCGCTGAGGAGTCTGACAAAACGCAGCTTTTCGCCCATCTGGGGCGCATGGCTCTTGAGTTTAACCGCCTGGCCTCCAAAGTGCACAAGAACGAGCAGAGGACATCTATTCTTCAGGTCCGAGGGCTACTGGTAGATGTGCACAATTCATTTGTTTCTCTGTATTCCTGAGTTCTCATCTTTTTGTTTTTTCTCTCCCCCCTCCCCCCCAATCCCACTGAGTGGCCATAAGAGGCGGGGTACAGGCCATCTCGTAAAAATATTCCCTATGCACCCAATCATACTATACCATCCCAAATCAGCTGGTTTCATCATGCCTTTTATGGCCCTTTACCTTTTTTCCTCATTCTTTTATTTCTGTGACATCCTCAGTACTGCTCTCTCCCATCCATCTTTTGAGGAAATGAATAAAATCCTTTTGATTCAGTTTTATTGCTCCTATATTAAGCTTAGTTTTTCATTTGCCTATGCCCCTACCATGAGGCAGGGACTTTATTGCAAACTCTGTGACTGCTCAAAATCACGTTGTCATGCCTGGTGGCATTCCATTGTCCTAAAGCAATTCCTGCCATAAGAGCCGGAGTGGCGCAGTGATTAGAATGCAGTACTGCAGGCTACTTCTGCTGACTGTCGGCTGCCAGCAGTACAACAGTTTGATTCCCATCAGCTCAAGGTTGACTCGGCCTTCCATCCTGCTGAGGTTGTAAAATGAGGACCCAGATTGTTGGGGGCAATATGCTGATTCTGTAAACCGCTTAGAGAGTGCTGTAAAGCACTGTGAAGTGGTGTATAAGTCTAAATGCTATTGCTATTGCTAAGTAATCTCATTTAAAGACTCTGACCACAATTAGGAAGCATAAAGGTATCCTTTTGTTCATTCTTTCCTTCCTCAGTTTCCAACAAGGATGTAAAACTTTCAAGGGATATAAAATGTGGCCTTTATCAGGCAGATCTTAAAAAGCATTAAAAAAAAAAACACCTTTTCCTCCAGGCTACAAACTAATCAGTGAAACCTTTGGATAAAAAGAGGAAGAATATTTCCTTGGCAATGACATACACTTTCTATTAGTAAAATGGGCAGGAGCAATTGTGTCACCTCTGGAATTGAAGCTTATCCTTTTGTCTGAGAAATTTTCTCTGGGGCCTTTGGCTTTGTTCATATCACCTAACTTTAGCAATAACTACCAGTAGCCAATGGGGATGAAAAGAGCAAGCTAGGTCAGGGTAGGGCAAAAGAGATCTTTTCCCTTTGAAGTTAATGAAAAATTTTCTCTTATTATAAAAAGAGTTTTATGTATTTGGCAGGGATAGAATTCCATTTGGGATCCTGGAAAATACAGAAATTTTCTCTTCTCAGAGATGGATTGAACCTTGATCTTTCTTCCTATCCAAGTTTTCATGATTAGAGCAAACCAATATAGCATAAACTGTATACAGTTATATATACATGCAATTTCAACCATAGGTTTTAGCAAAATTTATATGAAATCACAACAGTCCATACCCGTTCAGTACATTCCCTCTAATATTAAGATAAAGTGTAGCATAAAGTGTACTTTTCAATAATTATTTGGAAGAACTGCTTGAGATCTTATATTCTCAAATTTTAAATGTTGATAAATAAACATACATGCATGCAGGACTTCTGTGCAATTCTTTAAAGCAGATTAATTTCCTATAGAAGCTGGGCTGCTTTCGTGAGGAACATAGAAATGCTGTACTTTCACGAGATCTGAAGCACTCCTGAATTTTTGAAGCATATACAATTTTAATATTTAAGTGATGGTGTCCAGTTAGGACTGAGAAGATCTAGTTCTTATCAGTTAGTTGTAAATGAAATTAGATTTCTCACTATTTCTCAGCTCCATTTTGAGCTTCTTGGGGATGAGGTGAGAACTGAAAGAATCCAGTTGGATATTTGTGTCAACATCTGAAAAAAGAGGTGGTGAGATTTGTGTTTAATTCAGACTAAAAGATAGATACCAAGAAAAAATAGTAGGCGGCCTCTTGCTGGAAGATTTTTGAAAATATTTAAACTATTCACTGTTTTCATCAGACCTAAACAAATCCATATCTCTGTACACTCCTACCCTCTACTTCTTTAGAAGCTCTGTTCTCCATGCTCTAAAGTTAAAATACAGTACATCAGGGGTGGGTTCTACTTATCTTTACTACCGGTTCACAACGGGTCCGTGTGCTCACACTCACTTCACTCGCATGCTTCTGTGCATGCGCAGGAGCCTCCCGCTAGTTTTACTACCAGTTCTTGCGAACCAGTCCAAACCGGGGGCAACCCACCACTGCAATACATGGCTACTAAGTCTTCTTAGTTTCAGTGCCTCCGTCAAATACTCTTCCCAAAGAGGCCATTTCATTGTAAGACCAATCGATAGACAGTTTTGTTCTTTCCAGCCTTTGGATGTTTTATTGTGTCACGGAGATGTTTTTAACTATAATCATATCTTTGCAATCTAGTAACTTTTCTGATTACTTGAGGTGCTTATTCCATTTATGTTTTTATTATGTATGTTATTCTGCTATTTTAAATTAGATGTATAGATGCAGATTGAAAAAGGCCATTTTGTTTGAGAAGTATTTTTATTTATGAAATAAAAACAATAGATGAAATATATGTGTGGTGGTACAGTGATTAGAATGCAGTATTGCAGGCTAGTTCTGTTGATTGGCAGCAGTTTGATCCTGATTTGGCTCAGCCTTCCATCCTTCCGAGGTTGGTAAAATGAGGCCCCAGATTGTTGGGGGCAATATCTGTAAATCACTCCAGAGTGCTATAAAGTACTCTGGAGTGGTATATAAGTCTAAGTGCTATTGCTATTACTATATGGTTCAGCAAACATTCAAATGGCCCTTGACAAATATGGTACAATACATAGCGCTTTCCCTCCCTCCCTCCCCCCTCTCTCTTTCTTTCCCCCTTCCTCCCTCTCCCTCTCTCTCTTTCTCTCTCTTTCCCCTCACTCCCTCTCCCTCTCTCTTTCTCTCTCTTTCCCCTCACTCCCTCTCCCTCTCTCTCTCTGTCTCTCTCTCTCTTTCCCCCTCCCTCCCTCCCTCTCTCTCCTGTATCTCTCTCTCAGTTTCTCTTTTTCTTTCAAACAGACATTGTGTGAACAGTTGCGGACTGAAAATGAGGAGCTGAGGACAAAGTTGGAAAGGGAACTAGAGCAAAGGAACGAGATATCAGAGAAACTAAGGTGGGTGAACATCAGCTGGGAAAGGAGTATGTTGGTGAGCAAGCATACAACTGGGAAAGGGGAAGAAGTCCCCTATCCCCTAGAAGTCCCATAGTAATGTTAGTGCTGCTACACATGTTGATTCTAGTATCAACTTTATTCTTTAATCTACTCTAATCTACCTGAACAGGAAGGAGCAGCAATGTGGCCAGTAGAAAAAGTTCCAATGGTGGGAAGCCCCAGAGAATTCTAAGGGAATTTCCATGGTGTAGAATGAGTCTAAACATTGGTCTAAAGCTATTTTCTTATTTAATGAAGGAAAGGTCAGAACACAGATAAGGTTTAGAAGATAATTATGAGGATCTTCCCTCTTGAATGCTAGTTTGCTCAGCTTGTGCAGGGTGGCATAAAACTATGCCCACAAATCCCAAACAAAAAGAGCCAAGCATTACTAATGGCCTGTTTGGGATCAGGGCATCCTACTTATCTTAGCCCAGAATGTTTTGTGAAAGATCAGAATAGCTCATGGAGAAATATTTTTCTTACTTCTCAATGAAGGTAGGTAGTGGCTCACGTGTTCTCTCTGACCAAAAAGAAATGGCCTTCCTTTCATAAGATTTATCATGATCTGTGAGATCTTTCAGGGGGAAAAAAAGCATTTTTGATTTGCAATTCTTTCAACAATTCTAATTGGGAACAGAGGCGCAAGGTTTATTTTCACAGTTGTGAATGTACTTGAGAATTTCTTCAAGAGCTTGATCCAGAGCATCACAGAACTTCCTTACTTTTGATGGAAACTATATGAAGATATTGTGTAATTTGCTTTTAGTCACACAGATATCATTTGTATCCTGCTGGCTTCAACTGGTAAAAGTGAAGCTTTTCTGAATATCCTACGTTCAATACCATGATTATTCCAGTTCAAACCTTATCTTTTAGCTAGAATTGTGGGTCTAATAATCGGATTTGCTTTTTAAAAAGCTATGTGTTTAATTCTCCATTAGATGGTGCCCTTGGTACCCAGTTCTGATATGAATTCTACACTCTGAACAACCTATGTTCTAGGATTGAGTTAGCTCTCAAGTAGGGGATAAGAGAACTATTTTGCACTGCCATAGATCCTGTTTATGTTATAATGTAGTCCATTAACTGCTTGGACAAGAATGGAAAAACTTGTCCTAGCTCAGTTTCTAAATCAAAATCAAACTCTTGTTTCAAATCAACATTCTTAGAATAATTGTAGCCTTAAATTCACAATATGGCATGCATATATGTTGAGTTACATATCTTATTTCATTTTTTTCTTTCTTAGATTTATATCCTGCCTTTCCAGCAGTAGCTTAAAATAGCATATATATGACATTTCTGATTTTTAAAAAATAATAATAAAAATGGAAAGAGCCTTGTTTTATTCTTTAGGTGGTAATAGAGCTGTCAAGCCTGAATTCGAATGGGGTATGGCATTATATCTAAATAAATGTGATGGATGCATTATTTGTAGCCTGACAAGAGCTGTTATAGACTAATGCAATAAGAATTGTGCTTTAAGTTACATTGAGACAAGCAAGGACAAAACCAAATGGAGATTTCATATTGAAAAATCAAGCCTATTAATTCTGTACTAATTTAGACTAGTAATTTCCCTAGAGTTGAAAAGAAATATATTTGGTTTTTTAACTAAATTGAAAAAAATGATGCAAGGGCAGCTCCCTAATTGACCTACCTGAAGGTTTGACATACAGAAGAAGAGAAGAATTAGGTAGTGTCTCAAAAATAAAAGCAAGCAAAGATCAGAAAGAATTTTTTTAAAAATAAAAATTTGATACTTTTAACATTGTCTGCTGAGCTCTGCTAAAGCGCAACTCATGATATCAAATGTAAACATTGGTTGACTATGTATATTTATGCACATGCATAGATGGTATATATGCTAATCCTTTTGTTGACTTAGTAGCAAATCTCATATCTTTCATAAGTGTCTTTCTTTCAAAAGTTGGATTGCTCCTGTTTAATAATTGATGTTAGGGTACTTGATCCCTATAGCTACCATTTAATACTGGGGAGGAGCCAAATCACAACATTCCATTTAAAAATAATTTCTGTAACATAATTATAGCATTTTCCCTCATTGATGTTATACTGAATCATGGTAACTCCTTGTAGATATTTTGAGCATGTGTTTGGCAATGCAAAATAGAAATCTAATAAATAGGATGGTGCTATTTTGAGGAGCTGTTCCATAATAAGCAATAGCACTTAGATTTATATATCGCTTTACAACGCTTTACAGCCCTCTCTAAGCGGTTTACAGAGTGAGCCAATTGCCCCCAACAATCTGGGTCCTCATTTTACGACCTCGGAAGGATGAAAGGTTAAGTCAACCTTGAGCCTGATGAGATTCGAACTGCCAAATTGCAGGCAGCCGTCAGGCAGCCAAAGTAGCTTGCAGTACTGCATTCTAACCACTGTGCCACCACGGCTCTTGATAGGGGGGAAAAAAATAAGTATATATTATTATAGTGATGTAAGAAAATAGGGCTAGATCAGACCAAAGGATTATCTCCTCCAGCATTCTATGTCCTCTAAATCAAGGGGCCCCAACCCGTGGACCGGCACTGGGCTGAGGCATGCTGGAAACCGGGCCACACAAACAAGCAAAGCCCCATCCATGGGATGCAGGCAGCATATGAAACCACGCCCCCTCCAGTCCACGGAAAAAAACTCTTTCCACGGAACTGGTCCGTGGTCAGGGCCGGATTTTCCTATAGGCTAACTAGGCTTCAGCCTAGGGCCTCAAGATCAAGAGGGGCCTACATTCAAATTGTTAGCAAAATTAAAATTACACTTTCACTATAGGTGAAAGGGCCTCATAAGTGGAATAGCCTAGGGCCTCTTTTCATCTAAATCCGGCCCTGTCCGTGGTGCCCAAAAGGTTGCGGGCACTATAAATATTCCACGTCAAAACTCATCAACAGGAAGTGAAGACTATATTCTTCTTCTCTCATAATTTTACACTGAATGGTATTTGGAGGCAGGTTGCCTGTGAATGTTAGCAGGCACTCAGTATAGTTCTCGTTATCCTCGGTGAAATGATCTAATTCAGTTAACAGTATACATTTTTGGTCCATTAGCTTTAAAGTAAATCTTATTCTGAATGACGGCTACTGTGACAGCTGCCTTTACATGCTTAACATGCTTTCCTTAAAATGTAATACTGTGTTTGATGATGATGATGATGTCTTTCTAATGTAGGTGTGAGAATCTGGAACTCAGAAAGATGGTGATGACGGGAAGTAAGGAAAGCGTGAAAGCAGAAAATATAGAATGTGCTGGCCAGCAACAGGTAAGAAGATTTTAGCCTAGATTGAACCACTATCCTGTGCCATATGCTGATAACATTTAGCCTCAAATTGCTTGAAGTTATCTCTCAATAATGTGAGCCTAGCTATATCTGAAAGTCAGCTTTACAGTAAAAGGGATAGATATTTTAAAAAAATCAAAAGTAACATGTATTTAAAACTGAAGGATGAACATAATCTAAACTTAAACATCAAATAATCATATTTTTTCATCTTTTGACACAATGGTGCAAGGGTGTGTGATTTAAATATAGAATTTATTTGGAATGTAGCATCTTTAATTTTAAGAAAAAAATGGTATAACATGTATTTACTAACTGTAGATGCAGACAGATTCAGGATCAACTCCCAATGGTTTACAATAAATAACAGATAACAAAATCAAAATCAAAGAATAATATCTTAAATTATAAAAAGGCTAAGACCATGCTACCAATCTCATCCCTACATTCCCTGGAATGAATCTCCAATAGAGAGAAATCTTTTACGCTCAGTAATTCTTGCTTTCAGAAACAGAAGATTTAAAGGGTATTTATGAGAGAAGCAGTCAAATGGCAACTTCTTTTAAGAGGTCACTGGTATTTTTAATCATCTCAGTTCTGTCATATGCAGAATGTTGGGGGAAAGGTGGCACTTAGTTGAACAGTACCTTTGTAGATTTTGAAAAAGGAGTCGTGGATACAACTTCTGAATATTGAGCTGGCTGCTTTGAATGATTTCTCAAGGTCTGATATGTGTCTGCCTTTTAGAAGGGAGCCACAGAGGAGCAAGCAGCAGGGAAGAGCATGTTGGGGGCAAGTGAGAAGAAAGTGAAGATACTCGAACATCAGCGCAATGAGGTAAGTCAAATACAACGGGTTTTTTTCCCCTTAGAATTATAAAGAGTTTATATCAGGTGATGGCTGCTACTAGATAAACAATAGAGGTTATTTACCTTCTACTCCAGAACTATTCTGAATGATTCTCCAGATTCCCAACCTGTCATGTTACCTGCTGTTCTTGCTTGTTTATTTATTATATTCCTAATCTAACCATCACCAGAGCTCTTCCTAAATGGGTCCTCCAGAGTATCCGCTCTGCTTGTATGTAATCCCTCTTCCTGTTCAGGAAAGCCTTGGAATAGACTAAGTGTGATAACTAGCAGATTTAGCAATAGGGGTGATACCGGAATGACCCCATTTGGAATATAGGGCTATATAGAGAGCTGAGGTGGTGCAGTGGTTAGAGTGCAGTACTGCAGGTTGCAGTTCGGTAGTTCAAATCTCACCAGGCTCAAGGTTGATTCAGCCTTCCATCCTTCCAAGGTGGGTAAAATGAGGACCCAGATTGTTGGGGGCAAGATGCTGACTCTGTATACCGCTTAGGGAGGGCTGTAAAAGCACTATGAAGCGGTATATAAGTCTAAGTGCTATTGCTATTGATTTAGAAAACAAAAGAAAGTTACGTTTCAGCCTTGTGACTGTTTGCATCAGAGGAGGAAGGCTGTAAGGGGGTGTGTTCAAAATAACATGATGCATTTTCTCTCTCTTTAGCTATTGGAGGTGAATAAACAATGGGACCACCATTTCCGGTCCATGAAGCACCAGTATGAGCAGAAGGTAGGCAGGACAGCTCTATCTGAGATGTTTTTGATAGCACAACACAAGATGAATGTGGCCTTGTTCTTATCCATATGAAGTAATACAGGAATGCTAGTTGAGTCATAAGTTGAGTCAACAGCGCTATCTGTTCGAAATCTGCTTTAAGATAATTCTCTTTTATTGGCCTGGGAAGATATAAACACTTCTGGGGATTTAAAGAAAAGAAAAGAAAATTACAGTTATCACAGCTGCTAACTATAGACTTAGAAAATATCAGTTCAATAATACCAATATGCAGTTTTGTGCTTTTTAAAAATTTAGTATCTTCATTTTTATAATAAACAATAATATAGACAGAACAAGATATTGCAGGTAGTCCTCAACTAACAACAGTTCATTTAGGGACAGTTCCAAGTTACAATGGCGCTATCAAAATTCAGATGCTTGGCAACTGGTTCTTACTTATGACCGTTGCTGTGTCCCAAGGTCATGTAATCACCTTTTGCAGTCTTTTGACAAGTAAAGTCAATGGGGAAGACAGATTCACTTAACATTTATATTAACTTAACAACTGCAGTGATTCACTTAATGATTATAGCAAGAAAGGTTGTAAAATGAGGCAAAACTCATTTAACAAATGTCTCACTTAACAACAGAAATTTTGGGCTCAATTGTGGCCTTAAGTCAAGGATTACTTGCACTGTAATATATCATAGGATCTTTGCCAAAATAGTCAGAAGCAATTTTATGCATTTATTCCCCAAATTGCATATTTAATGCAGGAATGCCATGTAATAAGAGCCTGATTTAAAATTATATATTGTAGTATATACCTCCAGTATACACTGTACCTCCATATTTTGTTTTGTTCCTTTGGGCAATGTAGCCTTTAAAGTGGCTTTAAAATGTATGATGGTGTTTTGCATTTTTAAAAATTTCCATCCTGACAGATTACAGATCTACGGCAGAAATTTGCTGACTCCCAAAAGGCCCTAGCGGAATTGGAGACAGAACGGGAGCAGAAACAGAGGGATTTTGACCGCAAGCTTCTCTTGGCAAAATCCAAAATTGAAGAAGAAGAGGTATAGTCCAAAATCCCACTTGGAAAATCCCACATTTACATTTCTGCCTAAAACAGTAGTGTTTACATCAGATTTAAATCTAAATGACAGACAGGTAGCATTAAAAGCATTTTTTTAAATTCCTGTTTTCAGTTCCTCTGTAGTAACTCACTGTGAGAATGTGTCTTAAATCCTTATAAATACCAAGATGCAAATAACAAAGCTGTCATTAAGAGATCATTGGTAGAAAGGGGTGACAGAATCAGTCATTTCTATATCTTCTACAGGTAGTCTTCAATTTACAACCATTTGTTTAGTGACTGTTAAATTTCAAACCTTTATTGTCAATGCACAACATGTGTACAATGAGATTGGCTGAGCCTCCCTTAGTGCATCCCCCCCACACACAATACCTTTCAATAACTCACAGTGAAAGAAAAAAAAATCCCTAATCTAGTAAATCATACTAACAAACACACAATCCTTTATACATATATGTGCATTACATTACATTATAATATATTGCGCCAATATGAGCATGTTGCACGTTGCGCCGGCCCTGCAAATCTATCATACTACATACTTACAATGTTATGTGGCATTCAGGAGTCTTGACAGCCCACGGATAAAAGTGGTTCTCAGTAACTAAAGTTACCACAGCACTGAAAACAGTGGCTTATGATTCTTTTTCAAGCTTACGACTATATTGGGCACGTACACAAAATTCAGACGCTTGACAACTGGGATTTATTTATGACGAGTTGTGGTGCCCCCGGGTCAAGTGATCCCTTTTGACAAACAAAGTCAATGGAGAAGCCAGGTTCACTTAACAACCGCGCCGATTCTCTTAACAACCAAGTGGCAAGAAAGGTTGTAAAATGGAGCAAAACTCACTTATCAAATGTCTCCCTTAGCAGCAGAAATGTTGGGCTCGGTTGTGGTCGTAAGTCGAGGACTACCTGTATAGGCCTCAGTTCATTAGGCCTTGTAGGGAGGAGCAACACCTAAAGAACTGGAAAGGCCCGCTCTCTGGTGGACAAAAGAGGCTTTTGCTGTTCAAATTCTACAGTGCTGTAGCTACCAAAAAAAAAAAAAAATCCATGTGAGCTCTTTTACTTTTGGATTTGATTTCTGAATGTTCTCCTCTTTGTATTTTCTGGAAGGTGCTTTACTCTGTTGGGGCCTGCTCTCTTTCTTTCCATCAGTGTTCCTATTTCTATGTGTGGTTGAGGACACAAATGAGACACCCAGTTACCTTTTTTAGCAGTTTTTCTATGGGAGGGAGATATTTGAGAATGACGGTTATGACAGCCAGTTGCATTTGACAGGTATTGAAACTTCAAGGGCTTTTTGGTATAAACTAACATGCTCTTGAAGGTAGACCCTGTCCTCAATCCCCTCTCGTTTCTTCTGAAGTGGCTTTAGAGACAGGAGAGGAGATTCATTGTTCCACACCTGATGGGAATGGAAAGCTGTTTCTCCTTTTATACATCTTCCTCTCCCTCCCTTCCACTCTATTCAAGGCAGAAAAAGAGAGACTCGGTGGGGAGGTGAAGGAGCTCAAGCACAAGGTGAAGTTCCTTCAGGATCAATTGGTGCCAGTCACAAGGCAAAGAGAGTACCAGGAGAAGGAGATTGTCCGACTAAATGAGGTGGGTATACCTTATTAAAGAATTTAGAGGATTTGTACCTGGTTCCTCTTCTGGTTTTTTTTTAAAGCTGTGTGAATCTTCACCTCCCGCCTTGAGATGATGGTCTTTCCAAGGCAGTAGAATGATTCTATATCTTTTGCCATTGCTACAAAGAATAAATGTTATGCCAGGAAAGGTTTCTTACAGTCCCTTTGTCTTTCCTCAGGCCCTAGAAGAGATTCTGAACTTACAAGCACCTCCTCATTCTCCTTCAGCCTTGAAAAACCCTACTGCTCCCAGGCCAAGTCTCCGGCACCAGGAAGTGATGACCCAGAACGAGCTTCTGAAACAGCAAGTAAGCACCCTCAGTTTGTGATTCACTCAAGTGTAATGATTCCCTTAACAACGGTGGCAAAAAAGATCATAAAATCGCATGTGACTCATTTAACAACTGTCCTGTTTAGCAATGGAAATTCCGGTTTCCAATTCTGGTTATAAGTCAAGGACTATCTGTATTAATACTGTACTAGTTTCACTGGTGGATCTCATTAATTGACAATCAGTATCAGAAATAACATTGTTAATTGCTTTAAGTGCCATTTTGAAAAGTTGCATGTGTTGCATCAGTTGGAAAGTTGAAAACATTTTATCTTTAAAAATATTTTTTTAAATTAATGACATTAATTTAATTATTGTATTCACAACATTGGTTTTTCCCTTTCCCTTTCCCTTTCCCTTTCCCTTTCCCTTTCCCTTTCCCTTTCCCTCTCCTTTGTCCTTTCCTTTCCTTTCCTTTCCTTTCCTTTCCTTTCCTTCCCTTTCCTTCCCTTCCCTTCCCTTCCCTTCCCTTCCCTTCCCTTCCCTTCCCTTCCCTTCCCTCTCCCTCTCCCTCTCCCTGTCCCTCTCCCTCTCCTTCGTCCTTTCCTTTCCTTTCCTTTCCTTTCCTTTCCTTTCCTTTCCTTTCCTTTCCTTTCCTTTCCTTTCCCCTTCCCTTTCCCTTTCCCTTTCCCTTTCCCTTTCCCTTTCCCCTTTCCTTTCCCTTTCCGTATCTTGGGAAAATAGGCTAAAAATGGTTTAAATCAGTGTTATGTGAATTTAGGAGGAAATTTCCTTTGTCAGATGACCACATGCTTTACAAAACTTATGGCACAGGTTTTGAATTTAGGCTTCTGCATTTTGTGTTTTCCTGAAATATGTAGAACATTTAAATTTGGTGGCCTAAGTGTCTGATCCTAGGATTTAAGTCTCTTTTTTTCTTCCAGGTGAAGATTTTTGAGGAGGATTTCCAGCGGGAGCGGAGTGACAGGGAAAGGATGAATGAAGAAAAAGAGGAGCTGAAGAAGCAGCTAGAAAAACTTCAGAAGCAGATGACCCTGACTAATAATCAGGTAGGAAACCAAAACAATGATTCTAAGTTTGGAAGCTCTGGTGATCTAAATTTAATCTCTTCTATAGAATCCCTTCAAGATGGCTTTTATGGGAGAAATGAAATCTAAATCATTGGCCCCGATTCATGCAAAATTCCACTCTGTTGGGTATTCTAAACTAAATACCTTTTGTTTTTCTTATTGTGATATGCTTACCAGAATCTCCAGATAACCAAGACATTGTCTTCTGAGCAATTACGAGTTGCTTTTGGTGTCTTCCCCTATTTCTTGGTCCTTTCAAGCATTCTCCCCTTCCTTCTTTATATTTTCTCTTGCTCTCCATTCCCCTCCTAATCCTAGCCACAATCTTTGAAGGTTTATGGATAGGCTTGTCTATCCAAATCCTCTCTCCCAATATCCTTCTCCTATGTAATAGCTGCTCTCGTAAATGAATGCATCTCACGAGTTATTGTTTGATTATGTAGTTCTCCTCTGCCACTTGTTTTATTCTTAAAGAAATTGAAAAAAAAATGCCCTTAAGGGCATGCTTGGGCAGCTTTTTAAAAAGAGGTTTTAAATGGAACTAGAAAAGGCAGGTCAGTAAATAGGGTTAAAAGGTGTTTAAATACTTGCTTTGCAAAGCTCTTGAACCCACAAGACTTTGTACTCGCTGATTAAAGAAAATGGTTCTTTTTGTCAGTGCCCAGGACAGTTTCATGTATTCTTGTACTAGTCTTGTCTCTTGGGTTACTATCCAATTTCACTTGCTCCCTATGAAAATACTCTCCCTATCTTCCAAGAGGTATAGAATAAAAATAACTGTGTCACTGAGTTATTGATCCACAATGGGCATCCAGAATCTAGTTTGGCTAAACTGCAGATTTGAGCAGAATATTTCTATTGATCTGCTTGTTCTCAATGCTAGATTGCAATGCTCATGGAAGTCTATATTCTTTTTTTTCCTTTTCCTCCCCCTCCTCTTTCTCACAACAGCTGCGAATCGTTAAAGAGGACTACCATAAAGAGAAGGACGAAAAGGATAAGTTTAAGAAACTGCTTAAACAGCACAAACAGGTATGGTATACTGTACTATGGAAATGCAAATGCCAGCTGGCTTAATATTATGGCTTTCCAATACTGAATATATGTCATAGTCGCTTGACATGGTCTATCAGTTCTGCATATTGCATTGTAGTAAAATCATATCTGAAGTCAGGCTGGGCTGATCTAAAGACACCTCCCTTAACTTGTGCACTGCCCAGAAATGTGGACCTCAATTTTCAGAATTGTCCCAGTTTCTCTGGCCATTGCTAAAATTCTAGGAATTGAAGTCCAGCACATTTGGAGAGTGTCCTGTTTTAAGAATAGCTCCCAGTGACCAGTAAGATCCCACAGAGTTGGTCTCCTCAGAGTCCCGTCAGCTAAACAATGCCAGCTGGCGGGCCCGCGGGGGAGGGCCTTCTCTGTGGCTGCCCCAGCTCTCTGGAACCAGTTACCTCCTGAGGTCCAGACCATCCCCACCCTACTGGCCTTCCGAAAAGCGGTGAAGACCTGGCTTTTCTGGCAGGCCTGGGGCCGTTGATCTCGCTCTTGTGATCTGGCGAGATCCGGCCATGAATGGTGTGAATGGGTTTTAATTGTTTTTAATGGTTTAACTTTTAATGTTTTATATATGGTTTTTAAATGCATTGTAAGCTGCCTTGAGTCTTCGGAGAAAGGCGGCATACAAGTTGAACAAATAAATAAATAAATTTATTGAAGTTTGTTTTATATAGTGAAATGGTGCAGTTTAAATTACAGCCAAGATCAGGTCTAACTTTCCCCCCCCTTGTTTTGGTCCTATAGCATTGAGAGAGTACTCTTCCCCCCACCTCTCAATATCTCTGTGTCTGTCGGTCTATCATCTGTTAATAGAAGGGTGTGCACATTTATATGCTGCCTATTCTAGTGACTATTTTTTTTCTTCCTTATCCTAGGTTGAATATTGCACAGGGGACATAATGTTTCTTTAGCTGGTTTTAAAAAGGGATAAAAAAGGAACAGGCCAAGCCAAAACAATCTGCTTCGATTAGGTTGATAAATCATTAGCCTTTATAAACTGGGATTTCCACAAAGGTCCTTCATTTTCAACTTTCTGCTTTCTCTCTTGCAGCATTCGGGTGACAGGTTGCATCCCGAGCCACAGCCAGGACAAATCACCCCAGTCTGCCCCATGTACCCATTTCAGTACTCTCCTCCAGTCCAACCCCACGCTTATCATGGTTTTGAGGAGTGGCAGATCCGGTACCCACCACCAGCGGCAAATGAGCATCCTCCAGTTCAGAATTATCATCGTGTCCCACATGTGAGTTAATAAAATGTGAAGAATCAGAGTAAGGAACTAGAAGCAATAAGAACAGCATGCTCAAAATTACCAGACATTTTCTTCTGTTCAAAAAATAAAAATAAATGGATAGAATTGGAATTCTCAGGTTCTCTGCCAAAATTTGTGTACAAGGAAACACAAAAATGTAAACTTTCTTATTCAACAATTGATGCTTTCTTCTATTTGCTGCCATTCATTATGAAGAGCTGGGAAGTTTCTAGTAGAAAATATACAGCAGAGATGTTCCAATTCAGTTCTGTTATGAGATTGAAACATCCCTCTTCTGATTTAAAAAATCCCATCTTTAAGCATAAAGCAGTTGTCTGACCTACTTATTTGTCCATTTTGGCTGAGTGATATTCAGTCCTTCTCATGAGTTCCAGGAAGCATAAAACAGCCAATTTCCCACGTAAAAAAATATTTTTCATGCTTGAAATAAGGCATTTCATGCTCAAAAGAGCGGTGGAGGATTGAATTTGAAAAAAATTCAAATTGAAATGAATTACAGCTAGTCCTCAACTTATGAACATAAATGAGCCTGGAAATACAGTTGTAAGTCATGGCTGTCATTAAGTGGGTCACCAGATGACCGCACCTGATGATATGACTTTATGATTGCTAATTTTTTTGCAGCGGTCGTTGAGAAAATGTTGCAGTCATAAAGTGAACCCATTTTAAACAAACACCAGAACCCAGCAAAACCCCCTGAAAATTGGGGTCACATGACTGTGGGATGCAGCAAACAGCTGTAAACATGAGCCACTTGCTAAGTGCCAAAAATGTGATGATATAATCATTAGGAAGGGGAAGGGGATTGGGACTATCAGAACTTCAAAATCATAAGTAGCTCTGTGAAGGTCTGTTGTAACTTTGAAGGGTTGCTAGGTGACCAGTCATTAAGTGAAGACTACCTGTACATATCCCTACTATACGGTATAGTATAGTATTTTTATTTTTATTTTTCTCTGCTTCTTATAGCCAGATATTACCTGGTTTCCGGCATGTGTCATAGCACACAATCAGAACACACAAGGAGGGGACGGTGTGAAACAGTTTACCAAGGAATCTGGTAAGAGCTTTCTATTTCTTGCATGGCAGATTAGAATATCTTTTTTGGTGCTGCTGAATCCTAGCTCTTATTTTTAGGATCCATTCCAGGGGTGAAATGCTACCGGTTCGCACCGGTTCAGGCGAAACGGTAGCAGCAGCGGTGCTAGGCTCCATTTGGACATTGTTACTTCCTGGTTTTAACCAGGAAGTAACCTGTTTTTTACGTTTTGTGCATGCGCAAAAGGCTTTGTGCATGCGCAGAGGGTCCAAAATTGCATGTGATGTGCACACGTGTGTGAGCGGAGCTAGCACACGTGCATAGCGCGCGCACTTCCAAACCGGTAGGGAAGGTAAGTAGATTCCACCCCTGATCCATTCGCTTGTAAAATGGATTCACGTGGGAAATTTTGGCATGACCGTGATTTGTGAATCGTTTGGAGAGTCTTCACGACTCTGTTAAATAAAATCATTATGAGTCTGTCTTTCACACGTTTCCTTGATTTGATCTCAGGGTGCTCCGAGTTCATTCTAGTTTGGTTGGGTGTTTAAATCTGGAGAGAGGAGAGCCATCACTTGCAATTCTGAGTATATACTTTTCTGCTCTTTTATAGCTACAGTGAGTTCTTTAATGTGCGCTTTCACATACAAACAAAGGCATTCCAATTTTTCTGTATGTTAGTTATTGTATATCAGTCAATACATTCTGAATTCCAAAGCTAGCTTTGGAAACGAAAATGTTTAACAAACAAGAGTGAGGATTTGGGTGGCAAATCCATTTCACCTGGAATGCCTTGGCTAGGAGAATTAGAAATTGGTAACACAGGTAATCCTCAATTTCTGACCACAATTGACCCCCAAATTTCTGTTGTTAAGTGAGACATTTGTTAAATGAGTTTTGCCCCATTTTACGACCTTTCTTGCCACAGTTGTTAAGTGAATCACTGAAGTTGTTAAGTTAGTAACCCGGTTGTTAAATGAACCTGGCTTCCCCATTGACTTCACTTGTCAGAAGGTCCCAAAAGGGGATCACGTGACCCCAGGACTCAGCAACCGTCGTAAACAATAAACCAGTTGCCAAGCAACTGAATTTTTGATCACGTGACCATGGGGAGGCCGCAAAGGTTGTAACTCTGAAAAATGGTTGTAAGTCACTTTTTTCGGTGCTGTTGTAACTTTAAACGATCACTAAATGAATTGTTGTAAGTCGAGGACTACCTGTGCAAGATTTGAAAACTATTTTAATACGTATGTTTGCTTTTCAGACCCTACAGGTCTCGGGTTACCTAAAGCTCAAAGACCCGTTTAACTTTGTGGTGAAATGTGTAAGCTGCAGAAGCAAAACAACATCATGTGTTAATCCATCTCAACACCTTTACTTCTGGACATTGGTTGCATTTATTTGTGTATAAAAAAAGATCCACGCCACTTGGATGCTTGAGAATAATAAGCAGGATTTTCTGAAACTGAACCAAGAAGCAACTGTGACCTACAGGTTTTGGGAAATCTCTCTTTTTGAAATCTCCAGGTCTTGTTTACTCTTGGCATTTGATCCACAACTTTTTTTCTCCTACATTCAAGGATTCAGCTGTAAGAGAACAACCGTTGAGTCCCAGCAGTGAAGACTAGGAATTCTGAATTAACAGGACCTATGTTGAGCTGATTCTCTTACAGTCAGGCAGCTGTATATCGGGGCGAGATGTGGCATTTGTTGGCTGTGGAAGCATGCTTTGGGCCTGTACAAGTTTGGGATTCAGTGTTCGCCCAAGGACAGAGAAAAAAAAATCTTCCTGTGTTTGTCTAAATAATGTATAGGAATAAAAATGAAAGATACTTTTCCTACACTGAATGAAATATATATATTTCACACGCACATTAAAATTGTCAATAAATATTTTAACCCCAGTGAATGTTAATTTGAGTTGAAAACTGTTTAATACTGCTTTAATTGCCTCTCAGCTACTCCTAAAGTATGGCAGCCTTTTTTGCTCCCTCTTAATTGGAATAATATATCATTTATCATCGCATGCATGTTGCTTAATAGAATTATATCTGTTTATTTAAACTGCTCAGTAGAAAATGGCTTCAGATTTCACTTCCCTGGTTCTGTTTCGTCCCATTCCTAGTTACTATTGAACCTAACTGGTGGACTAGATAGGTTTGTTCCCTGATCTAAAAATTCAGTTCTAATTTCCTTTTGTTAGTGATAGGTTATCTTTGGCCCTCCCATGATTTAAATGGGAGACAGCTATGAAGAATGATCTTTTTTTTTCAGATTACTGATCCCTTGGAGCACTCATATGAAATGCTGAACCAGCCAAGCATTTTTCAAAGTGTGTAGCACTAGAAGTGACATAAATTGCTTGTTACAATTACATGCTCCTCTAAAACTATATATGCTCATTTGAAAATAGAATTCATGTTCGCCGGTAAGCACATAATTGAGAAATAAATTGAGTGTTTTCTTTTTCTTTACGAAATAAAGGGAAGGAAAAATAATTTCAGAATGTTCACAGTGCAAAGAAAAATGCAGTGTTTGAAGAATCTGTAAAAATCTCTTTAAATAAAAACGTTTTCACTGAGTTTAATTTTTGTCACAGGTCTTTCAATTATTATAGAATAAATTGTAGGAAGATGTGAAAGAAGAGATACAATAGGAAGTTTGGTCCATCTACAGCAGGGGTGTCAAATTCAATTTCATTGAGGGCCGCATCAAGGTTGTGTTTAACCTCGGAGGGCCGGGGTGGGGGCTGGGCGTGGCCATGGTGGGTGTGACACGGGACTACACCTCCACACACATGGTTTTATACACTTGGGCCTGGAAGGCCTCTTGGAGCACTCCGGTGGCCAAAACCAGTTGCGGGGGAGCCATGTGCAGCCCTTCCGCGACCCATTTTTGCAAGCAGAGGCACCGCGGGCCAGTTCTTTGCTGTTTCCAGGCCGGCCCTGCAGGCCAGATCTAAGCACCCCATGGGCCACATTTGGCCCACGGGCCTTGAATTTGACACCTCTGGTCTACAGTCTAAATGGAGACATCTTTATAAAACATTTTGAGAAATTCTAAGTATAAGCTGTCACTGTATTTATGCAGGCCAATATTTTAGCAACTGTATTCTGGTTTCAAAAAAGCTTTGAAAAATTGTGTAAAATTATCTTAACTATATTCAGTTGAATAAAATACAAGTTTTCCTGGGCAGTGCCTGGAGTTCTGTATCTGAGTTTTGCTCTTCTGAAATATTTTCTTTTGTAGCATGCTTGTTTTTATTGAATACCTTTCAAATTGCTATGAAAGGAGACCGAGGTATGTGGTATGCCACCCAAACTATTCCCTACAATGTTGGTAAAGGGGGAAAAAGTGTTCACGCACAGCTGGATCTTTTCTTCTTTTTGAATGTGGATATTATGAAAATAAATTCAGGGGAAAGCACTGCTGCCTTTTCTACCCTTAAGAATTCATGCTTGAAATCATGGAGAATATATTTAGCTTAATATAGTGTCTATCACACATGTGCTTTTGGTGCATGGCATTCTGGCTCCAACATTGTGAGCTATAAACCTAGAAATCCTCTATTCAACCATGCAAACATGAGTGCTTACAGATCTGAGCTATCAAAATCCAGAAAAACCTCTAGAAGGCAGAAAAAAAGTGCAACAGACAATTAAATTTTTCATGTCATTTAGCCCATATACAGCAGTCTTTTTCAGCTTCTGCCATTGAATATAGAATCATCGCCTATATATCTTATATATGTGTATGAAAGATACATGGAACAACTTGCCTCCAGAAGTTGTGAATGCTCCAACACTGGAAGTTTTTAAGAAGAGATTGGATAGCCATTTGTCTGAAGTGGTGTAGGGTTTCCTGCCTAAACTGGGGGTTGGACTAGAAGACCTCCAAGGTCCCTTCCAAGTTCCAACCCTGTTATTCTATTCTAAAGTTAGTGTATAACTGTATGCACACATGGCCTTTCCAAGAAGCAATGTGATCTATCCGATACGCTCAAACCTAAAATCTCGATTCTTTCATAATATGAAAATGACGAAAGTAGTAAAATGGAGGTTTGATCTGTATTGAAAGAGAGTCTCACAACAGAAGTGCACTGAGAATTTGCTTTTTTTATTAGACAGAAGATGTGGAGGTTAGAGAGCCTGGGATCTTGGGATTAAAAGGAAGAAATACATCTCTGCAAAGGTTGTAGTGAAGTAGCTGAATGCACTAAAGAACTACTCCACTGCCTTGCAGTCTTAGGCCAGGTCCCACTCGTAAGGAGTTTTCAGACCTAACCGTCATTCTGATGCATTTTCCTTGCCCCAAAATCCTTTGCCCCTCTTTCCTCCACTGTCAGAAAGAGAGTCATTTAAGAAATTCCAGTTCATAAATTCTCCAGATGGGGTCTCTATTCTACATTTTGAGGAAGGGAGGTAAACTTTACTTATCCAGAGATGCCAAAAGTATTAAATCCATCTATATTGGAGGGCTCATCTTATTTTCAGTAGAACTGGGTGTAACCCAGATAGTTAGTAAGGATCGCAGAAAGGGGGTCAAAGGGTGAGGACATGATTGTATTGCAGATGCAATTTCTGTTTCTTAACAAGTAACAAATCTGTAGCCTTTAAGGTGTCATAAGAGACTTGGTTATGTGCCTGAATTCTGATTAATTTTTTTTTTTGCTAGAACCAAAATAACATTGCAATTTAAAACAACAAAATTAAGTGAGAAACCCTTAATGAACATAGTACTTAATGTTCATCCAATGTTAGAAATGTGTTTAAATTGCTAAAAATAAACTAGATTAACTTTAATACTGTGACACAATTGGCCAATGTATAGCTTGTATTTTTTTTAAAAAAAAATCTTAATTTTGTTTTCCCAAAGATGCTTTTTTAAGAGGCAACTTGACCTTCTCTTTTTTCTTTGAAGACATTTCGCTTCTCATTCAAGAAGCTTCTTCAGCTCTGAAGAAGCTTCTTGGATGAGAAGTGAAACATCTTCAAAGAAAAAACAGAAAGTCCAGTTGCCTCTTGAAAAATCACCTTTGGGACAACCATAACCTGGATGACTGAGAATCTCCATAGACATCTTAATTTTGTTGTTTTTAAAATTTGTACAGTATAATCTGCATCAATATGTTAATAAGGAAAGGGAGAAATAGTCTTCACTTTTCTTTAGTATCATAATATACTAGAGATGCAAAACCAAAATATTATCTTGGTCTTGTTACTCATGCTCAAGTAACGGATGTTTGAAGCATTATCAGAATTTACTAAAATGGTTTCCCAATACATATTGGAGCCATCCTGTGGAAATTAAAGCTTTCGTTGAGTAAACTGAGATCAACATGCTTTTATAAAGTTATGCTTGAAAGTACGTTAGTTAAGAATTTTGATATTAGTATTTAGAATTATTAGTATGTAAATTGGCACTATGTAAGGTAAATTCTAACAACCTTATTTTAGCTTCGAATAAAGGATATTTGGATGTTCGGTTGTTTGACAGAAGAAAATAAATATGTCTGGATATGTCTGCAGCCTGTCTCCCCCCCCCCCCCATGAATCTATCTTCATTTGTATGGAGTCTATCCATTTGTGTTTTTCCTCATGTATCTTATGATATCATTCTTTACAGTGGAAACATTTGTCCGGTGAAACCACCTCATCACAGGCTTTCCTTGAGGATCAACCAAAAATTTCTCAAAGTTCCACTTAATGTCATGGATCTTCATAGGTGCCCAGAAGAGTCTCGCCGGGTCACCAAAAGTTTCCACAACTGGTGGACAGGAGTTCTATCAGGGAAAATAAAGTTAAATTTTGTTAGTGTTTTTAGAATTAGAATTGTATTTTTTTTCCCCATCTTTAATCTAATGGCTGTAGGGTTGGTAGCATGGAGAGAGACAGAGAAATTTAGGAAACTGGGAACAAAATCTATAAAACAGCATACTTTATTTCAATGACATCTGAATTTCTAAGAGGCTTATAGTCAATGTTTATTATGAAGTTACCAATACAGGAAAATATTTGTAGCTCAGGGTTAAAATGAGGAGTCCTTGGTACTCTCTGAGCTTGGTTGTTTTCTTGCAGACATTTTATTACCCATACAAGGTAACATCATCAGAGATGTTACCTAGTTTGGGTAATGGGATGTCTGCAAGAAAATAACCAAGCTCAGAGAGTACCGATGACCCCTTATTATGGAGTTATATATTCTATTCCAAGCTGATTTGTTATAGCATTGTAGAATGATCCTTAAAATCCAGTTATCCCTCACTTTCTAAGCAATTCCATCTTAATTTTTGTTTGCATAAATAACACATATATTTTGGGCTCAACATTGCTCTGTCTTTAATAAGATTTTCTGCTGCATTAAGACTTCCAATTATCACAAGGGAGAAAGATAATTTTTTTGCTATTTGTCTGCAGCTCTACAGTATCACAACACCCAGAAGATTTTCCATCCCTCCAGAGGAAATTTTTTGGGAGAAATAAATCAAAATATTGGGGAAATTTTGATCTATCCACATGCCTACAGGAACATTGCATAAGTAGGCGAAATTTTTAAGATTGAGGCATTAGAAGTTTGTCCCTAATATCTTCCAAATCTTATTGTCCATCATTGGTGAAACAGTGCAGCCAATACAAACCTTCAGGAAGGTGTAAATTTTATGTTCATTTTCCCCATTTACATCGATTTTTTGAAAGAGTTGGAAATTGGGGACAAAGCCTCCCCCTGGTCTGACATATCTGGAACAAAGAAGAACATTAATAGAACCTTTCAGAGAGAATGCAGCAAGAAATGGCCTGCTCTCTTCTGAGGAGAACTTCTCACTTCTATATTAGACCTGATCATTTGCCACCAAGGGCCCTTGTATCTGGCTGTGCAGCTATTAATATGACTTTTTAAAAATCATTGCTTGGAGAAAAGTTCAAAGTTGCATGGGTAAGACACATGCAGCGCCCATCCTTTTATGTCACAACCCTTGTAGCTCCAACAACGCACAGTATTGAAACTGTTGGCAAACTGCTGAATGTAAGTGTTCTTTGGGGGTAGTAAAGAAGATGTCAAACAAAACTGACACATTTGGCATTATGCATTTAATCCATGCAAAGTTGAGGAAATTCCTAAAAATACAATCTGTGAAAATATCAGGTCATCATTCTACTAATTCAAATCTTCAAGCATCCCCAAAACTACCCTATGTAAATGTGGCCCATGGATACCAAATTCTAATCTATTCTGGGATGAAAAGTTTCATTGGTTGCCCAATTTTCATTAAGATGCAGAAAGGATAAATGTAATGGCTGGTTCCAGACTGATAAAAGAATAAGGAGGCCATTTGTTTAATTAACTAGCTGCAGGCCAAGTTATTAGTGAAAATACTAAGTGGCTTTCTAGTGTACTAGGAAAGTAGTTCAAAAGAAAACAGAGAAGTTTCCACCTTAACTTTTCGAATACACTGATTTTCGATGGGAACAAATTCATTTGCCAGAATCCTACTAGTAACTCCATCTCTTTCTTCTCAATAAGTTTTGTGGAAGAGACTGAGACATATGTTTGTAGAATAATCATTTCTGGCTTTAGGAACAGGTCAAAGAGCCTAACAATGGGAAAGACTTAGGCTACCCAAATTCAAGCCCATTAAAGAATAAATGGCAAAGCCACAGAAGGAGACAGCAATCTAGCTGTTGGGAAGGCTGGCAACGCTAGCATAATCTTATATGAGTAGTATAACCAGGAAGGCATTTCTTGCATAAACTCACTTTATTCCTTGAAGGATTTCAGAATTCTGTCCAGGTTCTTGTTTTCCAAATTGATTGCATGGGAAGCCTAGGATGACCAGTCGGTCAATTCCCAGTGAAGTTTGTAGTGCATTCAGTTCTGTTAGATAAAGCAATAGGATAGTTCAGCAATAGGACTGTACTTTGAACATCCTATCAGGTAATGAACATTCTATTGAGCTTGCTGAACTTTCTGTAAGGTATTTCACACAGCCACCATCTTTGCCTTCTTAATTTGAAATGACTTTTTTTTTTAAATCACAGCATAGGGCCTAGCAGCTCTTTTTCTCCTTTACCAGACAAATCTTCATGGTGGCTGTAAAGGAGAGGCCTAAATAGGCAGTAAAGAGATGATCCATTCCTTTCTTGTTCTTTCTCAAGGAAGAAAACTTTAAAAACTTTTATCTGACCATCATCTGGTCAGCCATGGTGGCACAGTGGTTAGAATGCAGTACAGCAGGCTACTTCTGCTGTCTGCCGGCTGCCTGCAATTTGGCAGTTTGTTTCTCACTGGCTCAAAGTTGACTCATCCTTCCATCCTTCCGAGGTCGGTAAAATGAGGACCCAGATAGTTGGGGGTAAGATGCTGACTCTGTAAGCCACTTAGAGAGGGCTGTATATACCCCACTGTGAAGGGGTATATACTGTAAGTCCAAGTGCTATTGCTATATAGAACAAGCAACAAAACCTTCTGTTGGAGGTTGGGGGATGGACTGGTTCTGCACCACAGTGGCCCAATGACTGTAGTATGGAGGAGATCCATAACACCAAGAAGGGGGATGAGATAGAAGTTCCTGTTGCTGAGAAATTACATACCTGCAGCTCTAGAGAAAACACCATGATGAAAATATTTTTGTAGCCTTTTCTTTGGAGCAAAAGGCTAAACTAGGAGATGACTGGCTTGGTTTCCCAAGCTCTGGAATGAAGGAATGGCAGGAAACATCCTTGATCTGAGATCAGTACAACCGCCATTCTGAAGCAGCCTAAACTGGGACAAGTCCGTTGTCATGACTTTTAATATATAAGATACACCCCTAAACCTTAGATGGCTTAATACAGTATAGTTTCATTGCCATGTTTTTCCTTCACAGTACTCCATGAAATGTAATGTTGTGGAGACCTTGAAAATAGCCATCACCCATGTTGATGTACATGGATATACCACAGTAGTTACCAGAAGTCAAATTCAACTTGAGGAAGCCTTTATTCTAACTCTCAGCCTTCAATGACCAATCAAATCTGGACTATGGGATGCAATTATTAAATACTTCTGAGCATTTCCAATTCCATCTGGATGTAGATGCAAAGTTGCTGGAGTTTTGCCTAGACATCCAACACCTGCTTACTTTAGCAAGAGATTGTGTTAGAGTGTACTTCTCTTCCTAGCTCAAGTTCTTACCAAGATATTGTGCTGTGAGTCCTCAGAAAGTGGCCACATTTACAAAGAGGATATACTTCCCCACATAATTCCGGAAGGCGATGTAATCACCAGTTATAGAGAGAGCCCCATAATCATGGGCTGATCCTTGAACTGAGTCATAGCAATCCACCTGGAAGACAGTACAAGACATAATAGTCCTACTTCCATGAGCTCTAACATGTGGTCCAGATTCCCACACCAACTCCAGTTCAGTTTAATAGCTTGTCTATAACCCAAACTGAAATGGAATAGGCTGTTCAATTTCATCAGAAGCTTTCATCAGTAGGAAAAGCAATGTGTTGAGGTAATACCTCAATATATGTTTCCAATAATACTAATAAGATCTTCTCCTTGCAAGACAGTGAACGTGTAAAGGGCAAGAAGCATAACCCAGAAGCAAGTGGATCAGTGGTGGGTTTCAAATTATTTTTACTACCGGTTCTGTGGGTGTGGCTTGGTGAGCGTGGCATGGCTTGGTGGGCGTGGCTTGGTGGGCGTGGCAGGAGAAGGTTACTGCAAAATCCCCATTTCCTCCCGATCAGCTGGGACTTGGGAGGCAGAGAATAGATGGGGGCGGGGCCAGTCAGAATTTTTACTACCGGTTCTCCGAACTACTCAAAATTTCCACTACCGGTTCTGCAGAACGGGTCAGAACCTGCTGAAACCCACCTCTGAAGTGGATATAAGGAACATTTCAACTTAAAGGACGAAGAAAGAGGCCACAACCTCTCTCTTCCATGGAACTACTTCAGGAGGTTTCCAGTACTAAGTCAGAGGTTTAGAATAACAGAGTTGGAAGGGACCTTGGAGGTCCTCTAGTCCAACCCCCTGTTCAGGCAGGAAACCCTACACCATTTCAGACAAATGGTTGTCCAATCTCTTCTTAAAAATTTCCAGTGCTGGAGCATTCATGATGTCACATTTAACTTACCAGCTATATATGTAGGATCCATGGAAAGAAAAAAGAAAAGAAGAACCTTACATCAGCTTTCCTCTACTAGAGAAAAGTGTTAAACCATAACTCTCACCCATAATTCCCAGGAACCACTGTCATTATGGGAGCTGAAGTCCAATGTATTCGGAGTGTGTCAAATTGAGGGCAAACCATTCTGTCTTTAAAACAGCTCAATGCTTTGAAGCATAGCTGCCTGCTACGTGTAACTACAGCTAAATGTAACTATAGGTTTGGAAGGCCAGTAGAAATAATAGGAACAGAACTGCATTTTTTTTTCTTGTGTCCTTTCTCTTCACCAAAAATAGTGGCATTTTGTTCCCATTAAAACGTTTCCTTTGACAAATTGTACAGCAGCCATGCACACAAATCTTTGTTCCATTTCATGCACCTTTTTGTTTTCCTTTTACCAAATTGGCAAAATAGTTATAAACATGTTCCAAAATGAATGACTAATTTGCAATTTGAGATACCGAAAAACTGGAACTGATACATTCTTACCCTTAGCAGTGTAAAAAAACTGCTTGAAAAGATGAAGGTGAAGCCTTTTCACCAACATGGCATACTTTACTTTTTGAAGTTTTGATTGTTAGGAAGACATTAAAATCTCTGGGAAACATTTGTGGGGACTGCATGTTTAACCTCAGAGGAATTTCATAATTTAAAGAAATATATTAATAGTATGAAAATTCAGAGGCTTTGGATTATTCCAGGTAGTTACATTCAAAAAATTTTTTAAAAATTAATACATGCTGGACAAATACCATATAGTTTTAATAAATAAGGATTAAAGTCATGAGATTGCTTAACATGCTAAAATTGAATATTAATTTAACCTGTAGTTCCTTATTGTGCATAGTGCTTGCACTAATGTATGCAATATCCCATGACATCTAGGCTTCACATTGATGCATCTGGTATGTCCAGAATCAGACTATAAAAAAGCTAGAGTACAAAGTCTGGTTTCTACACTTCTAAAATAATATCCATTTTGGGGGCAATGTCATGGTAAAGTGTTGGACGTCTAAGCAAGCTTCAGCTAAAGAATAACTTGACAACATTCATTTTCTCTTTACTCAGTCTTTGTAGTTTAACAGGCAATGTACCAGTCAGTAAATTACACAAATTAAGAAATTATAAACCTACATTACTTCAAGTCTCTTGTTCAGAATATTTTATTTCAATTTTATTTAGTTTAGTAAACTTTTTGATTTGGGAGAGAGATTTTGGCCTTTGACACTGAACAGCAAACTGAAATAACGTACTGTAAGTTGCAATTTCATACTATTGCCCTGACCTAATTGTTTTTAGAGAAAGAAAAGGCACAGGTGAAAAAGTATCAAGAAATAAGATTTCCTATTTTACTCTAGCAAAGATGCCAACAAGACAGAATTTCATTTTTTCTCTCTCTGTGTGCCACTATTCTCTCTCTCCCTCTCCCCACCTTCTCTCCCTCTCTCCCTCCCTCCCTCTCTTCAAACAATGTAAAGCAAGATGGATTTTGCTTTCATTGAGTTAAAGTAAAACATGTAGAAAAAAGTCTGAATTGGTAAATTTCCAGGATTCTAGGAAGAACTCTTTCCTTCCCCCCCACAGATCAATGGAGATTTGCAAATCAGATTCAGATCTGAAATGTGACAAAAATAATTTTAAAAATGTGAATTAACCTAAGTATAGAAATCTTTTAAAATATGCAAACCCCCCAGAACCCATAAAATATGCAATGTGAAAAAACAGTCATCATAACTATTTTTCTTTGAGTTTCTAGTTTCTATTCTGTCTTTGAGTGTATGAATAGTGTATGAATAGTGAGCCTATTTCAAAGCCACAGCCTACTATCCTATATATTGTGCTCAAGATGTTAAAGAAAGAGTTGGTAACTACATTCTTCTCTAAATGGAGCATCCAGTACTCCAGAATATACAAGTAGGCTAAAGTAGATTGTTCATTTAAGGAATCAGCAAACATTAGACGATCCTACCTTGGCTCGATCTGGGATCGGTTGAGAATTAGGAGCATGCGGGCAGGATCTTGCTTCCTCATATTGATGAGATAACTGAAGTCCTGTCAAAATCTAATTCAGAACCAAAGAAATAAGGCAATTTGGTAGCAAATCATGTACATATTAAGAGCAATTTTAATGCATTAGCATTTCCTGTGTGTGAGAGGGTGCATATTATATTATCTCTAACGTCCATACCATCACCGTTCTAGACACGTTTACTAATTTTTTCTGACTAATAGCTATAAGAAATTGTAATTCATGATAGACAGATTATGAAACTAAATTCCATTGAGACCCTCAATATTTATTCCCAACTGAGTGTGTAGGTTAGACTCTACCATGAGTTGCACGCTCATCTTTGTACACTCAGGGGTAATGTCATTATTGTATATCATGTGTACATCCACCCAACTTTGGTGCCACCCAGAGAGGCAGATTGGAAGAAATTTGGGAAAGTACAGCACCAATGCCTGGAAAACAGCAACCTGGATCAAAGAAGGCTGGTTAGCCCCACAGTTCTTCTTCTCACTCTTCTTTATGAAACAATACTTTGGTTTTTTAAAAAAAAATTCAGGTGACAAAAAAACAGGCTCACAATTATTAGAAGAAGGAAAACACGTTATACATATAGTCCTTGACTTACAACAGTTCATTTAGGGACCTTTCAAAATTACAACGGCATTGAAAACAGTGACATATGACAATTTTTCACATTTATGACCATTGCAACATCCTCATAGTCACATGATCAGAATTCAGACGCTTGGAAACTGACTCATATTTATGACAGTTGCAGTGTCATGTGATCACCTTTTGTCATCTTCCTACAGACTAATTCAATGGGGAAGCCAGATTCACTTGACAACCATGTTATTAACTTATGAACTGCAGTGATTCACTTAACAACTGTGGCAGGAAAGGTTGTAAAATGGGGCAAAATTCAGTTTAAAAAATGTCTCGCTTAGCAACAGAAATGCTGAGTGGAATTGCAGTCGTAAGTCAAGGACTAGCTGTATATATAAAGGTATGCCATAGATTTGGAAAGGTTTCCATTTATATCCCAGAGAAGTAAAAATCATGTTTTCAGTCCAATTCTAAGTACTTGAAGCAATTGGGAAAAAAATCCAAGTAATTCAGGAAAAGTATGCTGTAACCAACGTGTTATCCTTGAAGGTGCCACAAAACTTTGGAGTTGTTACTTCTGTTTTCACATAAATTTTACTGCTTAAAAGTGGAGCCAGAATCTTATTAAAGAATGGTTTCCACACTGATTAAATACATGTTTATGTACTCTGAGAATGCAATATTTTACCTGCCAGTTTATGTACTCTGAGAATATAATATTTCACTTGCCAGAAGACTGGCTGAGGAATTCTGGGAGTTGAAGTCCGCACATATTAAAATTACTGAGTTTGAGAAACACTAGTTTACATGATAGATTGACCATTAAACTTCCTCTGTCAGCATTGGCAGCTTTCACTGCTCTTCTGACCTCAGCACAATCGCAATGTTTGCCAGAGTTTGCCTGTGTAAATACACAGCTCTTGGTGTAACCAAGTCCTTTGAGGATGATCTTGTCCACTGTGCTAAATACAGGTGGCCACGTAGAAGAATTGTTCCACCATATTTGTGTTGCTAATTGCAGCGCACTCCTGGAACAGTTTTTTTTTCCCCCTGGGCTAATATTTGCCTCACCAGAAAGCTCTGTAGTTCTGAGTTCCTTTATTATTTCCAGGGTTTCCCTTTCTCTGCTTGGACAGGTAGAATAGAATAGAATTATTTATTGGCCAAGTGTGATTGGACACGCAAGGAATTTGTCTTGGTGCATACGCTCTCGGAGTACATAAAAGAAAAGATACATCGTCAAGAATCATAAAGTACAACACTTAATGTTAGTCATAGGGAAACAGTCAATATAAATCTTAAGGATACCAGCAACAAGGTTACAGTCATACAGTCATAAGTGGGAGGAGATGGGTGATAGGAACGATGAGAAGATTAATAGAAGTGCAGACTTAGTAAATAGTTTGACAGTGTTGAGGGAATTATTTGTTTAGCAGAGTGATAGCGTTTGGGAAAAAACTGTTCTTGTGTCTAGTTGTTCTGGTGTGCAGTGCTCTATAGCGTTGTTTTGAGGGTAGGAGTGGAAACAGTTTATGTCCAGGATGCGAGGGGTCTGTAAATATTTTCACAGCCCTGTTTTTGACTTGTGCAGTACACAGGTCCTCAATGGAAAAAAGGTTGGTAGTAATTGTTTTTTCTGCAGTTCTAATTATCCTCTGAAGGGCAAAGCCATTGAGAAAGATGCGTCCATCTTTTCTTTCCCATCGTCGTTAATATCATGCTGAATTGTACTTTCGAAAGAAAAAAAAATGACTTCATTCATGTCACAACCACCCTGCGGGGTAGAGAGCTAGCCCTTCACATTACACAAAAGTGTATTTGCAGTTCAGGTTTACCTGGTGCCCAGCTCAGCAGTATCAGCAGAGCCTTAATCCTAAATGAAATTTACAAGATTGCCTTTATTTCATCAGGCGGAAAAATGTGCACATATCTTCCGTCTTGTTGAAACAAGCCTGCTGAGGTCACAAATTGCTTTCATTGTAGCCAACAGATAAAAATTTCAGGGGTGAAAGGACGGCACGCTAAACTATTGCTAGGCAAACACCCTCATTACCTTTCACTGGTTGTTGGGAAGCTCCTGGTTCATGCTGGGAGAAATAACCCTCTTTATCCTTTGATGTAGTCTGACAGTAGAGGTTCAAACGTGGGTCTTATCGTAATAAATAAATGCCCCCCCCCCATATACACTTTGTTACAATAGATAATACAATAACAATGCTGAAATAAAATAATGCCAGTTGGCTAAACTAAATTGGGATTCATTTCAGTCTTTCTCTTTCTAATAGCGTGATTCTGGAGGAGTGGATTTGGCCCTCGTTTAACCAGTTCGGATTGACTGCTAGTAGCTATAGATTCCTAAGATGTCTGCATCATTACTCTGATCACAAATATTGTAAACCTCTGGCTCTGCAGGCAAACACTGTCTGACATGAAACCAGAAAGCATCACCTGTCTGGTCTGATGATATCCTTCTTCTACACAATTCAAACACCTCCCTCCTTGAAACAGCGCTACGGTGTCTTACCTTCTGTTGTGCCTGTCCCAGGCTGGGCTGAAATAAACTAGCCAAGAGCAAGGAGAGAATCCAGGCTCCTTTCAGTCTGCCCTTCATGGTTGGAAAGCAAGAGGGACAGGGCTCCTGCACCCCTGCCCGGCCTCACTTCCACAAAAATCTGTGTTGCCGCTTGCTGTAGATGCTCTTTGTGTTTCTCCCTCTTTCTCTCTGTGTCAACACATTATCACCTTCCAGCTCAACAGCTAGTATAAAAAGGATGAAGCTAAGTGCGGGTAGCCAATCATCAAGCAGCAGGGACGAGGGCTGGTCCTTTTGATATTAACTATGTGGCTTCTGGGCTTCAGCATTTCTCAAAGTCTGAGGTGACAACTGTTGCCTGGATCCTTAAGATTAAATTCCTGTAAATTGGCATTAATGCTTCATTCAACAAGTGGTACTGGATTAAAGAGAAAATCAGAGCATATTCCAAAGGGTCATTTAGAATAATATGGCTCTGTGATTTGATGGCAGAAGAAAATCACATCCTGGATCTCTCCTGCTGTAACTGAATACAGGTAGTCCTCGACTTACGAGCACAACTGAGTCCAACATTTCTGTTGCTAAGCGAGACATTTGTTAAGTGAATTTTGCTCCATTTTATGACCTTTCTTGACACATTTGTTAAGTGAATCACTGAAGTTGTTAAGTTAGTAATACAGTTGTTAAATGAATCTGGCTTCGCTATTGACTTTGTCAGAAAGGTGATCACGTGACACTGCAACCATCATAAATATGTGTCAGTTGCCAAGCATCTGAATTTTGATCATGTGAGCATGGGGATGCTGCAAAGGTCGTAACTGTGAAAAATGGTCGTAAGTCACTTTTTTCAGCACCATTGTAATTTTTAACGCTCACTATATGAACTGTTGTAAGTCAAGGACTACTGTGTTATATATCTCTTAAGTAGGAATACGCACCATTGAATTCAGTGGAACTGTTACTGAGGAGAATTGTACAGAATCTATGAGTAATATTTTTATTCTCACACTTTTTTCTTAATTAAAAATCAGGTTTGCATTTAGATACACCCAGTGGTGGGTTGCCCCCAGTTTGCACCAGATATATAGAACCAGTAGTAAAACTGGCAGGAGGCTCCGCCCACTGACCCCAACATCATCAAAACACTTCAGTCCAGTATTCCTTAACAAGGCTTGGCTGCAGTAGTGCGAATTGTAGTTCAAAATATCTAAAAAAGACTAAGTTTGGGGAAGGAGGGGGATTTGTTGAAAGTCAATAAGATGTAGTGGATATTGGAGCAGGTTGGAGGAACCTGAAAGTCTCTTTCAGCCATGGAAGTTCATTTGGTGACTTTGAGTTATTCTTGTCAGCCCAACCTGTCTCACAGGATTTTTGTTATAAAGAAATTTGTTGCAGGGATGCTATATTTGTTGCCTTGAAGCAGGAAATAATTCTAATAAACAAAAAAGAACTAGATCAAGTCATAGAATTTACATCTAAATTGCCATTTCAAGTGGCATAATTCACAAAAACAAATCTAGAAATCCTTTAGGCACGACCAATAGATTTCCTATCAAATTCCACAATGTTCCAGGACAACAGTGTGAATTCTAGCCTTATAGTTGGAATTTAACTGTAATTAAAGTGCTCAGAAAGATGCTCATCACACAGTCTAGTGATCAATACCACATATCTTTTTTCCATTATAAAATTAAGGAATTGTTGGAAGGAAAATCCATCTGGTTCAATTCCAATCCAGGAGAAAGCCACTGGAAACAAAATGGAGGCTGGAGGCTGATTGAAAAAAAGGTCCATTTATTGGTGAACAGAACCATAAAAGTTCTGGGGCAGCTGACAAAATGAAGTTGAGAGTGGGTGGGTTTGATACCTTCTTGGGGCTTTGTATTTGAGCTTCCTGTTCCTGTGCAAGAACATGTCATATAATATTCTATTGGATGTTGTCAGATTCCTATGGGGGTAAGGTAGGGGTTATGTAGGGGTCATAGCTGGCTCTATAGGCAAAAGAGAAAATGCAAATCCTAGGTGCTTGTCTGAGTTAATCTGGTCAACCTCTGTCTTATTGTTTATCTGAGCTCCCAGGTTTCTGTGACTTTGAAGTTTGGTCTGCTCCGGGAGTGGCGCAATGATGGGGCTTGTGTTCTGAAAGGGTGTTGGGAAATTTCTATTGTAGCTAATGGCTTTTGTCCTCTGTTGGATCTTGGGTGAGGAGCTGCTTTCTAACCCTACCATTCTGCCAAGGAGTTTCGAAATATACTGTCTTGAATGGATTTCTGCCTGCAGTATTTGCTTTGCTTATGAATAGAACTATCTAGATACTTGTCTTTCTCTTTCAATAAGCTCTTTATCTCTTAAGTGCTGGCATCTGCTGTAGGCTATTAAGAAAGACTTGGGGGCTGCTTTCTGCCTCTAAAACGTATTTTTCCATTTCTCCTTTAGGAAAATATAATATTCTGACTTTTTAAAAAATATTTCCCAAAATATTTCATTCTTCTGAGGTGGGGAGGGGCTTCCCACAGAATCATAGAATTGGAAGAGATCATTGAGTCCAACCTCTCAGAAATCCACATCGCAAGAAATGTGCACAGTCTCTTCCTTTTACTTGTTTTTTTTTTTAATCTCTAAAATTCAAATAGAATGTGCCTTCCTGTATCTTAAAACAATTGTTCTCTGTCCTGCTCTCTGGAATGAAAGGGAACAGGTTTTGGCCTATTTTTGTGTGACATTCTGTCAGATCTAACAATCTCTTGGAGACATTGGTTCACCGGGCCTTATGGAAACCTTTAGAGGAACACAAAAATAGGCCAGGATGATTTATCATGCTATTCATAGATGCAGAAGTAAAACAAACACCTGTTTGCCATATACATCCAAAGCTTGGAATGAAGGTTTAACTTCCATCCCTCTTAATGGTCTTGCTTAATGTCCCTACCTCTGTTCTGCTTCTATCAGTATGGAATCAGTTACCTTAATAAACATTATGAAGAAGAGAAGGATATAATTTAATTCATTGTTTTCTCAGTTTTGAGTACATACTTTCCCGCATTTATCCAATAGAAGAAAACCTATTTAACTGTTTCTCATGAACAGGACTTAACAGTGACAATAGAACAACTCCTGGAAAAAAAAGAATAATGCAATGGAGATTGCCAGGAAAGCAATGGTGAACTGAAGACAATTCCGCTGAGAGCAGAGCTGATGACCACTGTGGAACGAAGAGCCAATGAATGGCTTCTGAGAATTCCTCTCTGGACAAGAGAGGACTCAGGATGACTCGCATGCATTCCATGCAGTAACTCCCTGGGAAAATACTGCAAGATAGTGGTTTAAGGCAATGGTGAAATTCAAATTTTTTTACTACTGGTTCTGTGGGCATGGCTTGGTGGATATGGTGTGGCTTGGTGGGCGTGGTTTGGTGGGCGTGGCAGGGGAAGGATACTGCAAAATCCCCATTCCCACCCCACTCTGGGGCCAGTCAGAGGTGGTATTTGCCAGTTCTCCGAACTCAAAATTTCCGCTACCGGTCCTCCAGAACCTGTCAGTACCTGCTGGATTTCACCCCTTGTTTAAGGGTCTCGGAACTGAGGGATCACTATCTTGCTCCAAGCCCCATCTGGTGCTTTTATGGATACAGGATTCACATCAGTGGTGGGATTCAAGTAATTTAACAATCGGTTCTCTGCCCTAATAATTTCTCCCAACAACCAGTTTGCCAAACTGCTCAGAAAGTTAACAACCGGTTCTCCTGAAGTGGTGCGAACTGGCTGAATCCCACCACTGATTCACATGCTTCCTTTCTTAATCACTTCTGGAAATTGCTTGCTAACTGGTTTTTGGTTATTAAGAACCTTCCAAATGGCAAACTTCACTACATTCTGTGAGTCTCTTCCTTAGTGAAAGAAGTTTTATGCATGTTCACGGACTTAAAAATTCTTATTTTGGAATAAACAGGAAAAAGGTGATTAGAGCGCTGATTTTGGAAAGCTATAAACAAACTATGGGGATGGATCTGAAATAAGATTTTGAAAAATTAAAATAATTCTTCCTGTGGGAAAAGTGGTAGTTTAGAATTCTATTGAAAAAAAATAAAGATTTTGAAATTATATTTTCCTGTGAGAAAATGCTGTTATTAGTGAAAAAAGCCCAAGATAAGATTGGACTTTGAAGGTTGTACGCTAGTGGTAACAGTCAGAAATGAAGATTAAGTAAAGCAGAAGAGACCCATTAATATAGAATAGGGTACAATATAATTTTGAATGAATTTAAGGATACATGGTGTAGGAAGTTAGCACCCACCCCTCTCCTGGAAGAGTGAAATATTTTAGGAAATATGAAAAAGGCAGAATATTATATTTCCCTGTATGAGAAATATGAGAAGCATATTTTACAGACAAAGCAGCTCCCACCTTCCTGCCCCCCACCCTTTGTCAATGGGCCATTAAGGCCTGGGCCAGTCTATTCTACATAACAAAGATCTACCTCCTTCAGGCAGAAACCATAGTAGGAATTGCGGAAGATCCAACAAAGATAGCCCTCTACACAATAGCAACAGAAACTAACACAATGGGACCCATCTAGCCGAGGCTCACCACATGGCACCTGGGAAGATTGCATCAGCCAGCAAGACCCCCCACCCCCTGGGAGTCTGACAACCAATCAGGATACTCTTTTGGGGCCCCAAGAAATGCAGAGCCAGAGAGAGCATAAAAACCCGAGGATTTACTGTATCTGCCCCTTTTCTGTTCAGGAACTCAAGCCATGTGATCCTGTCCACCATTAAACCATCTTTCCAAGCAGTCTCCATGTTTCCAGTGTCTGTTTCCCCACTTGGAGCAGAACCTAGAAGGATGTTTCTTCCAACAATGGGAACAATGCACTCAGAAGTTACTCTTAAGATTGTCTGCTATCATAAAACTGGATTTAAAAGATATTATAGAAGGGGAACACATTTTACTGGATAAACAGAAGTTGAGGCTGATTTAAATTGAATTTAAAAATGACAGGTTGCAAGAATAATATAGATAAATAAGTTACACTGGATATTTAAATTAAATTGGCTAATTTCTTAATAATTAAAAGGAATATACAAATAGCAAGCCACAAGAGTGACTGGGATAACTTTCTTATTGTGGATTTACAAAAGAGATATCTCAAAGGTTTGAAGGGTATTTTGGAAAGAAATGAAGAAAAAAAGTGAAAAGAAATCAAAAGCTGTTATTTTCACAATTAAGTGAATTGTTCTATTAAGTACTGAAAATCTTTAGCAGAAGCCAATGAAATGAATACTCTTCCTTCCCAAATTCCCTACTTGATAAACCTGATCTACTTCCCTCTGCCCTCCCCTGTGCCCAAAATTGGCAGGACAATAAAATTAAAATATGATTGTACTCATAGAAAGGAATAATTTGTTCTAGAAGCACGCTCTGCTCCATAAAGCTTATTATTAATCAGGAAAACATTTACATTTCTTGATGGAAGATACCCGGGGCAGTGAAAAACATGATTTCTGTAGTCATTTGAATATTTGCATAAAACAAGAAAAAATTTATAATAAATTACACAGGAAATTAACGGAATTAGAGGGCAAAAAAGACTATACATATATTCTAATATCTGTGTGCTTTTTCTGTGTTTCAGCAATGAAAAAGACCAAGCTTGGCTGGAGGATTGATTTTTTTTTTCATGTCATCTTTCTTAATTATTTTTTATTTCCAGGATTACTTTTCTTGAATTTAAAATAAGAATTTTGATTATATCCGTGCATATATTTATACAATTTTTCTTACATTGTCAATGCCAGTTCTCAAAGATGTGCAAGCTCATTTAAGACCTGAAAATGTATCACCTTTCAAATTTTATTATTGCACATCTGCCATTGTCACTGACACATTCAATGCACCTAAAAAAACCACTAAAAATTTAGTCAACTCTGAATTAACTAAAATTATAGAATCATAGAATTGGAAGACTTCATAGAATTTTCTCTGTGAGATCCCCCCCGCAACATTCCTGTAATTTAAATCGGTTATCCTGCCCTCTGAGAGGATTCAGAATAGGTTTTGGCCTTCGTTTCAAGTAGTTGGGAACTAGTATCCTATTCCTCTTTTTCTTTATTCTCAAAGCTAAACGTTCTCTGTTCACTTTCTCTTTGTTGGACTCCTGTTCATCTTTGCCCTTCTCTGAATCCTTCCATGTATCTGTAAACTTTCTTTAATGCTGTATTCAGAACAATGCTCATGGTACAATCTAACCAATCTTGAATAAAGTCAAACAGTGACTTCCGGTGATTTGAAAATTTTCTCTCTGTTGATGGAACCCAAACCTGCATTTTTGCAACTATTTGTAAGTAATGGCTATTCCAAAGTCTGTTTCATAAGTACTATTGTCAAGTCAGGTTTCCTACATTCCACCTATTCATTTGGTTTCATTTGATTTCTGTTTCTAAGTGCATTTATTTGTTATATTTCATTATTTTAGCAATAGCACTTAGACTTATATACTGCTTTACAGTGCTTTATAGCCCTCTCTAAGCAGTTTACAGAATCAGCATATTGTCCCCAACAATCTGGGTCCTCATTTTACCCACCTTGGAAGGATGGAAGGCTGAGTCAACCTTGAGATTTGAACTGCTGAACTGCAGCTAGCAGTCAGCTGAAGTAGCCTGCAGTACTGCACTCTAACCACTGCACCACCTTGGCTCATAATAAATTTTAATTCATGCCACTTTTCTAACCTACCATTCTGATATTTATTTTTTATTAGACCATCTGCATCCTATTGGGTCATTCTTCTTTTCACGTATAACCCTAACCCTGTGCCATTTACTATCCCCTCTTGGGTGAACCCTGGTGAAGTAGCGTTCTCCTCCTCCTGCTCCTCAGCTAACCTATGGAGCTCCCTGCCATTTTGTTGGGGGAGGAGGGAAAAGGGAGCTGTCAACCATGAGGAAACCTGCATCCATCCTTCCCATTCTTGTGTGTCACCAAAGGCCCCCTCTGTACAGGGAGGAAGAGGGCTCTTCAGTTGATCTGAGTCACTCCCTCCTTCCCTCCTTCCCCTACGGGTCACTGCCATTAAGAGATTTCAGATATCAGTCTCTTTGAGTATAATTTTAAGGCTTGTTCTGCATTATTTTAATTATCCTGTCACACAGCTCACATTCAACAAGTTTGCTAATTAGAATGTTTCATACTGTTATGAAAACTAGATATATTACACAAAGTCTCACAATCTATTGAAAAAATTGTCTAATTGAAAAACAAATTAAGGTTATTCCAGCAAAAATGTTCTTGATGAATTAATATTAATTGTTGATAATTATGACATCATTTTCAAAGTGCTCAAAATTCCTTTCCTTCTAATCTATTTTAGATTCTTCACAGGTATTCAAGTTAGATTGACTGGTTCACTGGCTCCTTTTGTTTTTGTTTTGGAAATGCAGATTTCTCCAGGATCTCAAAGAGGTCCAGCTGGGCTATAAATTCTCTTGGAATATGTTTTTCTGGTACTGGAGACATAAACCCATTTTAAGATAATTATGGATTCTCTTTTGCAAATTTCTGCCACACTGAAATTTTAATTCTGCTTTTCACAAATAATATAATGAAATAGGGATTTTCAGAGAAGACATAAAAGTAGTCCCACTTTTTTTTGTTATTTGTCAGCTTTTTGCCATTTTTGTATAGTGATTTTTTCCCCTTACTTTTATCTTAAATATCTGAAACCTCTTCCCCATCTTCTTGTTTTTAGTGTTGTTTCTCAACCTGAAATCTTTCTGTGTTTTAGCATTTATGAGACGTTTATTCATCCATCCATCCATCCATCATCCATCCATCCATCCACATTTCTACACTGCCCATTTCACCAAAGTGACTCTGGGCAACTTACAATAAAAAACATATCATAATATAAAAGCATGTATAAGAACAAAGTTAAAAACAAGATTTAAAGGGTAGGGTTACAGTATTAAAACTTTAAAAATTTCAGAGGTGGGATGGGTGAACACCATCATGATACCAATCATCCCCATGATTGCATGTCACTCTTTGATTCTCTCCCCCCCCCATGCCAAATGGCAGAGCAAAGTCTTGCACTCTTTCTGAAAGACAGAAGAATGGAGGGGAGGGGGCACTTCCCACCAAGGGCAAGGCATTTTGTCTAATATTTTGGGATCAGTGGTGAGTTTCACTTTGCTACCGGTTCGCTCGCGCATGTTTGCTCGCTTCGCGCACCCATCCACCACTTCTGCGCATGCGCAGAAGCTTCTGCACATGCGCAGTGCGTATTTGATGACATCCAGGCAGGTGGGTGGAGCCTCCACCACTGCTACTGCCGGTTTGCTCGAACCAGGGCGAACCGGTAGCAACCCACCACTGTCTGGGATCCTCTTCTGTAACAATCCTAATTTTCTTTCCTCTTCCTTTTGGAAGTTTTCAGATCTTCATTAAGCTTTCTACAAATTGTTATCTTCTGATTGCATTTTTTTTCCATTGAAAAAAATACTGTTTTTGAAACTCCATTCATAAGAATGGTAAATTTGAACTCAGGTAACCATGACCTTTTTCTTCAGTGCAGAAACTTCAAGTGGATGTCTCATTTGAGCACAGGAAAAAAACCATGAATTCATAGCAACCATGAATTCTAGCAAAAATGACAGGCTGATGAAAGCTTGCTCCAGGCGTTCTGAAAAACAGCAAGATTCTACTTGCAGCCACAGCAAATGAGTGGGAGGTAATTAACCCTGTCCCTGTGTATTATCTTTAATGTGCAGAGACAACTACTTGTAGTCGGCAGTTTCTGCTAGCCTGATCAACTTTAGCATAATTAAATATTGTAAAAGAATAGGCCTTAATATAGGACTATAGGAATTTCCTGTAATTTCAGTGGTATTCTCTTTTGTGTGTACAAATGGCTATCCCAGCATGTTGTCCAAACTCAGCCAGTGTGATTAGGTAATAATAGAATAACAAAGTTGGAAGTGACATTGGCAGTCATCTAGTCCAAGCCTCTGCTCAAGATAGAACAATCTAGAAAGAGTGAGACTGCAGTTATGCCTTATGGGTGAACCAGAACTGATTACCCAAAGTTCAGGACTTAAAG
Source organism: Pantherophis guttatus (assembly GCF_059756535.1). Lineage (NCBI taxonomy): Eukaryota > Metazoa > Chordata > Lepidosauria > Squamata > Colubridae > Pantherophis > Pantherophis guttatus. The sequence goes on along the minus strand of NC_142064.1, from coordinate 198,308,906 downwards.
AAAATTAAAATAGCAGCAAAATCCAAAGCAATAGGCCAGAAGCTCCACAATGATATATGTGTGTTAAGAAAGACAGAGATTTGTTCAGATTAGAATAATCAAGTTTTCTTTTCCTTTTTTGGTTCAACATGTTGTGATTGTTGTTTTAACCCATGGTTTAGAATTTATTACACAAACCCAGCCATTTTAAAATTGTTCATGGCCTAGTACAATGGACAAATCAAGCCAGGAGATGAACTGAAAGCTTTATAAGTTTTAAATCTTTTGTGAAGGGTATGAAGGTAACTTCCTAGTAGTGATGTGTTGACAGAGACAGAGATAAGCCTTGAGTACTAGCTTGTTAATATACACCTTGGATAAGATTACACAGTGAATTAATACTAATCAGGTTAGTTTTCCATTTCAGCATAAAATAATTGTCCTCTGGCTATATAATGAGGGAGCTTAAACTGGTGCCTCAGATCATGTACCACTGATAAGGTGATTTAAGTGTTTTTGCAACCTGGGGTTGTATTTTGTGTGTGTGTGAGATATTAACGCTGAAAACAATGAACAAATTGTCACTAGTTATATCATTTGCTATCAAGGAGAAAATTCCATCCTTTGTATATTTTCAGTGCTGATATACAGTAAACATAGAAATTTTATCCTAATAATTCAATATACCTGGCTAAATTCCACTAATGCCCTGAGATCTCTCCCCCCTCTTTTTTATCTGAAATCAAATGTCAGGGTTTTAGATTTATTTCACTAAATCTTTTAGTGAAATAAAAATACTGATTTCATTAATCAGAATACAATGCTCTTTTCTATGGCTATGCTCATATATTATTGGATGCTTTCATTCTTCATTGCACTGCCCTATAAATTATAACTATGATATGGAAAAAGATGATTTACTTGATATACAATTGAAACCAGTTCTGATGTCTGAAAAGGACATAGAAATATCAAACCATAAGAATAATTTGCATAACTCTCTTTTACTGGATTTACAAAAGAGATCTGTTAAAATTTTATAGGATTTGCTAAAAAGAGACAAAGAGATTGAAAAAAAAATAAAATTTGGGAATATTATTTGAAGAGATTAAAAGCCAAGATTGTTAAAGTTTGGGAAGGAACATAGCACTGACTTATTTGATGAAGATTAAAATGGATATATAGTTATTTCTGATAGCCCTTACTACACTTTTGCTCACTAGGAACAAATTATGAGGTTTTATGTTTCTGTTACAGTCAAGAGATGAGGTATGGGAAAAAGTAACCATTTTAAAGAGATGGTAATAAACTATCAAAATGTTTTTTATTTGTAAAGATGAAAAAGAAAGTTACTTCTTTACATTTTTCTTTTTTTCTTCTATTTGCTTCTTTTTTATTTTTTACATTTTCAATTTCATTTTGTATTTCTGGTAGTTTGTATTAATTTTTATTTTTTTAAAACTCTAATCTTCAATAAAATTATCTTTAAAAAATGAAAGCAGTATCAATCAATATGCCTATTGTTGTGAAACATTTTTAATGCCCTCAGTGTGCCAAATACATAAGATATAGAAGTTCTATTTTGCAGTAGATCATCTCACTTAAGAAGAGTGGCCCTATTTCACGATTCTTCCAAACTGTTGTGTTCAAGTAGAAAATAACACACCCAAATTCAAATCCAACTATTATTTTTGAAAACATTGTTAATTAAGACTGTTGACAACAGCTACAGTTCTTTCAAAACTATATGAGATCTATATTGCACCAAAAGGTATAACTAATGCACAGAATCCATGTTGATGTCTGTTCCATTTCCTTTCCCGATCACACACCTGTGGATGATTGATCATTCATTCATTCATTCATTCATTTTCTATAATCTATAGCCACCCACCTCAACTAATAACTCTGGGTGGCATATAATTCTAATGTAAATTTAATATATATTTCATGTATATAATTAATGTACATAATATAAGTTTTGCCTCCCCTTCTGATACTCAAAATTCCATAGACATGGAACATACTATGTTTACTTTGGGTTCTACCAGTTAAGGAATGCACATTGCACCATATATGATGCTTTTTGAGCTATACATTATAATTCTATGACTAGTGAGACGTTTCCCCTGTTCTTCTTGTTTCCTCACATTGCTTAATAGTAGCCACCCCTTTTTATAGAAGGACCAGGATAAAGTGACCTAATACAGATGTTGATCAAGGGTGAAGAGGAAGAGGTAGCCTAGGATTCAACAACAGCTAATGAGATTTGCTAAGTTTGCATGAAATTGTTTGTGGGCACTGCAAATTAATGTATGGCACAGCAGACACCAAAGAAAATACCCAACAGCTCTGTTGCTAAATGCCTTTGAGCAGTGGTGGAATTCAATTTTTTTTACTACCAGTTCTGTGCTTGGTGGGCATGGTGTGACTTGTTGGGCGTGGCATGGTGGGCATGGCAGGGGAAAGATACTGCAAAATCTCCATTCCCACCACACTCCAGGGGAAGGATACTGCAAAATTCCCATTCCCTCCCCACTCCCGGGGGAAGGATACTGCAAAATCTCCATTCCCACCCCACTCTGGGGCCAGCCAGAGGTGGTATTTGCTGGTTCTCCGAACTACTCAAAATTTCCGCTACCAGTTCTCCAGAACCTGTCAGAACCTGCTGAATAGCACCCCTGCCTTTGAGGTATGGTTTCTGTTCACCACACCAAGGATCCGAGATCCTCCTGCCAGGTTTCCAAATTTGGAGTGCTCAAAAACCATTTACTTTTCTCCTTATAGCCACATTTTATATATACATTAGAAATAAACCAAATTGTGTAAAGATGTCATCTGACGGAAGGAATGAAAGAGGACAGCACAGAACTTCTTGTCTGAGTCTAGCTGCATAATTAGCCATCAACATGTAATAAATGCTTCTTGGAAGCGCTTGGGAAAAAAAAGGTAAATGCTTCGCACAATGTAAAATTAACAGAGTCTGCATGTATTTCCTCCTACTCACAGCAATTAGATAGTGTGGCATTGGATCCTGTTATCAAAAGGAACAGAAGAATTTCTAAAGGCCTGGTAGACAGATAAAGGGCTGGCAGAGAGACAGAATGAGATAGCAAAATGGTCAGATGACTTACTGTTTTAAGGTTGACTGTCCCATCAGCCAGTGAACTGTTAACACAACCTTTCCAGCTTTTTATCTGGCCTTTTATAAGGTTGGAGAGCTAACTTAAATTGAAGTAAACAAAAATCAATTTCACTTTAATAATCAACCATTAGTCTTGCCTCACAAACCAACAGTACCTTTCAGTCCTGTCCTAAAAATGGAGGTGTGCATCCTGATGGCCCAGAATGACATGACCTTCACCTTGATTTTATAATACTCTGTGGTAATAAGGCCTCCAATTTCCCCATGGTTTACTGCAAAAAGGGTTCCTGGTTTTTTTCCCTACCTTGTTCTAAGCTTTAGAGTTTCTTTCACATTTCTTTCTGTGCTTTAGAATTTGCTTTATTGTTGCCCGATGCAAAAGTTTTGTTTTTCAGGCAAACACCTCTCCAGATGCCTGCACTTCATGCTATAAAAAGCCCTATGTGAGGAATTCCATCGTGATCGCTTTCTTTGGGACTTAACTGAAGGGAGGAAAGTCAAGGAGGCTGCAGATCACTGAAAAGATGACTGGATAAAGACAATGACAGATTCCCTTAGCACCTTAATAAGATATAGGTAATTCTCAACTTACAACAGTTTGTTTAGTGACAGTTTAAAGTTGCAACAGCACTGAGAAAAGTGACTTGTGACCGTTTTTCCACAGTTACGACCTTTGCAGCATCCCCATGATCTTGTGATCAAAATTCAGATGCTTGGCCACTGATTCATATTTATGATGATTGCAATGTCCTGGAGTTATCTGATCCCCTTTTGCAACCTTCTAACAAGCAAAGTCAATGGGGAAGCCAGATTCACTTAACAACCAGCTAATCAATTGCAGTAATTCACTTAACAACTGTGGCAAGAAAGGTCGTAAAATGGGGCTAAAACTTACTTAACAAATGTCTCACTTAACAACAGACATTTTGGGCTCAATTGAGGTCGTAAGTGGAGAACTACTTGTATACGCCAGTATCTGCACCCCACTCATGAATGTTACATCTAAATTTTATTCTGTTTTAGATCACACTGTAGGCTGACATCACCTGCATTTTAATATGACTCTGGATCCATTTCTTTGGGTGGCAGATGCCTATGTCTGGAAATGGCAAGAAGAGGAAGCAATGATAGAAGTGAAAAACCTGTAATTAAAGGTTGCAAGAGAGGATGAGGTCCCTACTTCTACTCCATGCAGACATTTGAAGGGTGTTTACCTACCGTACTTAATAATATAATGGATGGGTGGAAAACAGAACCTGCTAATGAAATACCAAAACTGAAATGCTGACAAAGAATGTTATAATTCATGCTTTAAGAAACGACACCAACAATGCATTTCAGCTAAACTCCTTTATTTTTATTAGGAAGATAACTGCAGACGAATAAGAAGGAATCTCTATGCATATAGCAGTGATTCTCTCACCTCCAAAAAGCGAGTGACTTGACACACATACCTGTATATTATACTCGATCTTGTAATTAAGTTTAGAGGCATCACACATTGATTCTCAAGCTATTCTGTGCAAAAATGAAAAGCAATGAACTTTTTATAGACTTCATATTAAAAAACAACAACACAGACTGATGCAATACTCCCCACACCCTCACCCAGTTGGGTGGGGGGGAGTACCTTCTCTACCAGGTCACAAATGTGTGCACACATGCGCAAAGGCTGAAATTCATAGCAAAAAAGGGAAGTCATGACGTCTGCGCAGGTGGTGGGACTTCATGCAGTCAGCCCTACCGTATCGCGTGATCCAGATAGAACCGGCTGAATTTCACCCCTGCCCCCCCACTTCGTACACCAGCATGCCCTTGGATTAAAGAACTCTGCAAAATAAATTCTATTAGGATGAAGCAAAAAATGCCCTTTGCATTAATATCAATAAGTTCTTGTATTGGTTCATAAATTAAACAAACGGAAAATGAGATGCTGTTCCGAGATATGCTAATTCAGTTTCTTACATGTTTTTTTATCATGATATGTCACAATACAAAACCAGCTGGATTCTCAGTGAGGGTCATTTGCACTGGCCTGTTAAAAGCAGCTTTATAAATGGACTGCTCCCTATAGAGGTAGTTCTCGGATTACGATGGCAATTGGGTCTGGGATTGCCATCGTTAAGCGATGCTGTTACAAAGCACAATGTCACGTGACCACATTGCTTAGTGATGGCCATCCCGGCAGTCCCAGTTGTCATTGTAATTCCAAGACCACACAGTTTGTTAAGCAGGAAGAAGTGTGAGTCCCAGTCAAAGAGTATGGGGAGGATGTATTGGTACCGGAGGGGAGGTGGGGGTACCATGGATGGTCAGATGGTTACAGAGTGTTGTGGCCCATCAGCTACCAACAGAGCTAACAGCATAGTCAGACGAGGAGGTGGAGGGAATGCCTGGGCCAGCTTCAGAGCCTTTGGAAGGCTCTGATAAGGAAACAGCATCAGAGGCAGAGGCAGAGCCAGGGCCTTCCGTCCTCCCCCAGGTGGAGAGGCAGCTGTCTTTGGGGCCTCAGCTGAGTGAAGGAGAGGAACAGATGGGACCCATCCCAGATGTGCGTATGTGCAGAGAGGAAAGGAGAGGAGAGCAAAGGAAAATAATAAGTTGGCTCTCAAGCAAAAGCAGACATAGATGCTAGCCAGCCCCTCCCTGGCTGGGAAATAAATAGTAGGGGTTTGGGAGTGGCTGGTTGTCACAGACAGAAGTTTGCTTTTAGGATACAGCAAGCAATTCGGATTTCTTGGCCAGGTCTGTTTATCCACATGAATAAAAGACTGCTCCTACCCTGTTTGTAAAGGGGTTTGTTTTTACTCGCAAGTAAATGGCTTATCATTACTTGCTAAGACTGGGTCAGAACAGAGTACCAGATCTCTGGGGCTCCTCAGGAGGAAAAGCAGCAGGAGCAATTTACCCAAGCAACTTGCAACCTTCTTTCCTGATTTCCCCGTTGACTTTGCTTGTGGCAATTATGTGACGCTGCAATCATTATAAGTGTGAGTTACTGAGTGTCTAAATCACAATCACATCATCTTGGGACGTTCTGTGATGGACAGAAAGACCAGTCGTGAGTACCCCTTGTTCAGCACCATCATAAACTTTGAACGGTTGCTGACTGAGTGGTTGTAACCCAAGGACTACCTATAATCCTTCTGCTCCCTTATATCCCAAGCTATAAGGATTAAAAACCAAGCGCCATGACCTTGACAGTAAGCATTATGAGGAATGATTTAAAAAAACTGAATATGAACCAAGGAAGATACAACAACAGTCTTCAAATATTTGAAGTGCTGTCATGTAAAAGAGAAGTAGATTTGTTCTCTATTATAACAGAGGAAACAGAACAAACATTAAAATTACAAGGAAGAACCTTCAGGCAAGAACTGGAAGAACTTCCTGGCTCTATGAGCTATCAGCCTGTGGAACAGGCTGCTGTATTAGTTCTTCACTGGAGGTTTTCAAGCAGGGTAATCATCTGTTAATGATGCTACAGCAGATCCCACACTGAGCAGGAATTTGGATTAGAAGACTTCTAAGACCTTTCCACGTGATGATTCTGTGAATATTGGATCTGCTGTGCTGATAAATACTATTTAGAGGAGAAATGATCCACACAACAACATAAGCCTAACATAATATATTTGCTTGTGTATTAATTTATTTCATCTATATCCCACCTTTAAAATGAAACAAGCATAAGATTTTATCACTGACTATTCTTCAAACCCAACTAAGGGGCATAAGAATGACCTTGGACAGAATTCAACTAGTAACTAATTTATCAAATGGATTTCAAACTAGATAGAATCATGACACTGAAACACTGTTGAAATATATTTTGAAGAAACTTCTCAGCTGATGAAAGCACCATCTAAAGGCTGTTCAGCATAATCATTTTGTTGTTGATCAATTATGTGCCATCAAATTGTTTTGGATTCCTAGAAATCACATAGACAGAATTTATCCATGTCAATCTACCTTTAACTTGTTCTTTCAGATCAATGCATGCCTCACCACTGTACTGTAACTGAGTCTATCCGCCTTGCTGCTAGTTGTCATCTTTTTTCTCCTTCTACCTTTCTCAGCCTCCTTCAGTGAGCTAGGTCTTCACATAAGAAACAGGATAATTTGAACTTGATCATCTGTGTTTCGAGTGAGAATTATGGGTTGAATCATTTTATTGTACATCAAAATATTCCAGAAACCAGAAAAATAAAATAAATAAATAAACATTCCATTGTCCAGATAACATATGATCAAGAAACGGTGTCCTCTTTTCCCTCCCCTGACTTTCTCTGCTTTGTCCTTAGAAACATACACCCTTCCTACAGTATTTCAATCATATATTCTTGGCCACCTCTTCTGCCACCACCATTCAGATATCAACTTCCAGAGGGCTTAAGTTCATGGTGTAAATAATCGGCGGCTGATTGAACTGATTGCTTGCCAGCTCACTCCCATCTAGCTGACTTCTGAAAGGCTTTCTTTTACAATGTAAGTATTCAGGTCTTCACTAACAGATTCCAAAGGGGTTGTGTTGTGTTTTACAGTGGACAATGGCTGAGGGAGAAGCAAAGGAAACTATTAGCAATTATTTTTTTTTGTCTTGCTATAGAAGGGGTAAAGGGCTTTTGTCACTTTCAGGACCCACAAATGTGCAACAGGAAGGATTTGGTTTCTGGGAACTTGAGTTAAATTACCTGGACGATGAATTCTTGTACAAGATGGATTACGCTGCACAAAGAATGGAACCATAGCAAACTTGGTCAAGAGGGATTTAAGGTGGGAGTCAGAAACCCAGGTTGCACAAAAGGAATGCAAAACAAGAAAGAGGGTGACTATACTCAGGCCTTTTTAAAAAATTGATTTGTAATTTTTCAAACTGATTTTGGTTTCTATAGATTCTTGCTTGAGAAATAAAGAGTTCCGCATGAGTTTGGACACCTATCCTGGAAAAGCACCATATTCATCCCAAGGCAAGCTAGCAAGCAAGCAGAGGTGTGCTTTCCTGTTTCCATATCATAGCTGTTCTCCAATGCAAGATAATATTTGTAGTTGAACTATGGGGTCAATAACAATAGCACTTAGACTTATATACTGCTCCACAGTGCTTTATCGGATTCTCTTAGTGGTTTACAGAGCCAACGTATTGGCCTCAACAATCTAGGTCCTCATTTTATTGACCTCGAAAGGATGGAAGGGTGAGTTAACCCTTGAGCTGGTCAGAATCAAACTCCTGGCTGTGGGCTGATTTAGCCTACAATACTGCATTCTAACCATTGCGCCACCATGGCTTCTAGTTCATTGGTACTCTCTGAGCTTGGTTATTTTCTGGCAGACTTTTTATTACTGAACTAGATAATATCACCAGTGCCAGAAGGAACTGGAGTTTGCTTTCATTTTATCTACTTGCCCTGTCAGTGTTGGTGAGAGTGGTCTTGATGGTTCCTTGATTGGGCTGTTGTTTGCTTCTTGATTATTAATCTAATGTTAATCTTAGTGTTACTCTCTGCTCATCTGAGTGTTGATTGCTAGTGAGATTAAGACAACTCAGACAAATTGGCCATCAACAAGCACGTAGACATAAACAACATTTACATACCATTCAAAAGAGACAATCAAAAATCCAAAAAGGAAAGAAAAACACCAAAACAGTTCCTCACCTGCAATCAATACCCAGTTCAATCCTCACATTCAACTGCAGGAATAGAGGCAAAAAACCATGATCCTACAAAAACAGGGCTTTTTTGGAATGCTTATCCATGTTACATTTCACCCACTCCTACCAGCCCTACAAGGGCTGATATAACAGGGACAGGAAGTGGTGGGAGGTTGGCTCCCATCAACTCTACTTCTGGCATCAACCCTGAGTCATCACAGTTTGGGGTGGGGGGAACTAAACAGTGACAGCCATCTAGCCATTTGCCTGGAGCAGCTGATTTATGCCAATCCTGCATTAGCGTGAAGTTCTTTTTTCGGCATAAGAGAGCTTTCCAACTGGTTGTGCATGACCCTGGAATTCATTGAACTTGGTGCAAATGTCTCACATATTTTTCCTCCTTGTTCCCACACTGCACATTGTTTCATTAGCACTGTGGTTAGCAATTAGCTGTATGGCTACATTATTCATTGAGCTTTTTGTTTTCCATTTGAAAGAACTCTCTGTCTCTAGGACAAAAAGAAAGTGTTTAAGATCATAACTCATAACCACAGGCTGCCATGTCAGCCTGTTCTATTATTTCATAGGTGTGGTTATGAACACATCAACATGACTTGACTAATATTCTTCCTGAAAGTCTTGTGTGCTAATGGGAATGCTGGATTTAGTGTTCATTATGTGTGATATATGCTCTGAGAAGCTTTTGCTGTAAGCTCTAAGGCCTGCAACAAACACAACATTTAGATCCACTCTGTTTTTTCATTCTTCCTTCACCCAATTTGCCCCATCAGGCAAGAAATCTGGGTGTGATCATGAAGTCATTTTTCCCATTAAACCTAAAAATTTTTTGAAAAACTGAAAGCCAAGCTCTGTAAGATACTGTAAACTTCGGTTTCTTCAGACGTAAACTTAGCAAAATGTATTTTTAAGTAGATAGGTTGATTGAGACTTTGTAACCACTTTAGCAGCAAACATTCTGTTATTTTATTTTATTTATTGGCTGATTAGTGAATTTCTTGGGCTCGGACAAAATTATCTTTAAGAATCCAATTCTTTCAAGCATAAGGAACGCCTTGAAAGACCTGTCACAAAGACGGCATTTATTAGATGAGGATTTCTTTCTTGATAATAACAAGGTGCCACATGACATCCTTAAGTAGCACCAGGAAAAACTTGGCTTTTGTGGGCTAGGATCTGCTTCATGTAACATTTGAAGAATACTCTTCAGATGTCAGGAGCGCATACACAGAAGTATAGAGGAGGAAAATTCTGATGAAAATGTTCATATCACTACCTGTACTCATACCCATTGTGCCATTTCCTTGTGGAAAAAGCAAGGTGTAGAAAAAGAGCAAGTAGTAGTGAGTTAAAATAATGAAAAACAATATTAATAGCAATAAATTGGGTAAAATCACAAACAGGATTGGAATGGAAATGCTGAATGGCCAAATCAACAGGAGACATCCGGATGACGCCTACAAATAACTGGACTTTTTACAATTGGAGAACATATAGCATGGACAAGTTGAAAATGTGATTAGTAAAAAAATATATTCAGAGATTGAGAAAATTGCAAAAAATAAGCACACCCATCCATACCTTTGATATGATGCACTACCAGCATTATTCACCAAACACAAACTGAACTGGATAGTTTGGACTGAAAAGCAAGAAAATTAATGATGTGTATTATAACCCTGTAGTATTATTGATAGATTATACCTGCCCTGCATAAATAGAGGCAGAGGTTTATTTCAAGTCAAACCAATTGTTGAGGAAGAACATCATGCGTTGGCTGATTATGTAAAAGACAGCCATGAACAAACATCGCTGCAAGTTAAATATTGGAACTTACTGAGTGTACAGGAAACAAAACTTTAATATCGAAATAAAGTAATGAAAACAAAAGCAGAATGCTAGCAAAGAAAAACATTAAATGGTTAATTTCTGCAAAAGATCTTTGCAAAGGGGAAAGTGGAGCTCATTAAAAAAGAAGCTGATGGCTTGATTTTGGCTGTGCAAGAACAAGCTATTTGAAGGAATGCAATCAAAGCCAGAATTTAAAAAAAAAAATCAATTGTGCAGATTGTGTAAAGCAAAAGAGACAGTGGATCATATATTCAGGTCGTACAAGACAATCACACAAACTGATCATAATCAATAACATAAAAGAGTAACCAAAATGATTCAGTGGAACATTTCTAAAACTTACTGTGTACCAGTAATGAAAACTTGGTGGGAACATAGAACTGAAAAGGTAGTTGAAAAGAAGCAGGTAGTTGCCAGTAGTTATCAGAACATTTGGTGCCATACATCATCATCATCATCATCATCAATATTTAAAGTCTTGATAGTGGATGTGGCAGTGCCTGGAGACAGCAGAATAGAAGAGAAAGAACTGGTGAAGATAACAAAATACAAATACCTACAAATAGAAATAGAATTACTGTGGCAAAGACAAGCAAGAGTAGTACCAATATTAATAGGTGCCTTGGGTGCAATCCCAAAACAACTGGAGCATCATTTGAACACCATAAGCATTGACAAATTTGCCATCAGTCAATTACAAAAGACGGCTTTACTTGGAACAGCTTCCATCCTGCGACAATATCTGTAACACCGTCAAACATCCAGATTTGCCTATCCCAGATCCTTGATAAGGATTTAATAGGCAGACAAAAATGGCAAACCCAGTCTGAACATCTGGCTGACTGTGCAATTATTATTATTATTATTATTATTATTATTATTATTATTATTATTATTATTATTATTATACGTATCAACCATCAGTGCCAGTCAATGATATTTGTGATACATTTTTAAATGTTTAGTTGACTGAGTTTCATGTTTAATGAATAAAAGAGATGACAATATTAATAATAATACCAGTTTAATGAAAAGAAGGATGAGGGATGACATGATAGCAGTGTTCCAATATTCGAGGGGCTGCCACAAAGAAGAGGGAGTTTTCCAAAGCACCTGAGGGCAGGACAAGAAGCAATGGGTGGAAACTAATCAAGGAGAGAAGATATAGGGTGTCCTGCTTGAGCAGGGGGTTGGAGTAGAAGACCCACAAGCCAAGGTCCTTTCCAACTCTGTTATTCTGTTACTAAAAGTAATGGAAAAGAATGGAAAAGAAAAAGAAATCTAATTAAAACAAGACCAGTAGATCTGTATAGATAAGGAACCTACATAATGCCTGATCAGGGTTTTGTGAAACACTGGCTATGCATAATATAGGCAGACCCAGATGCCCTTTCTCTCCTGTCACCAAAATTAAAAGGCCATGGAGGGAGGGATGCAAGCCTATAGAAGCCAAAAGTGGGCAATTGTTGGCCAGATCCCAGGCACTGGCTATCGCAAAGGCTGCATCATCAACAGGATGTGGCAGATTATATAGCTCAAACTATACCAAAGGGAGAGGGAGAACCAGTTTAAAACTAGAGCAAATAAATTGGAATGAATTATTGCCTTTGTATATTAATAAAGAAGAGACAGGATCTCTCCTTCCTTCTCTGTCTCTCTAACTGTTTACTATAGGATTATAACTATGGCCTCTTTTGAAGACTATTTTCATGTATTACAAAATTGACTATTGCATCTAACAATGATGCATTATGTTGTTCCATATAAAGTGTGATTTCTCTGATGGATCTGTTTGGCATTGTCAGAAGGGCATTCATAGGAAGCAGCAAATGAATCAAGCACACGTGTACAAATTTTAAGGACTGAGAGACACAGAAAATAAGCAGGAAAATATGGCAGCTGTATAAAGGCTATTTCTTTGATCAGTAGGGAAGAATATTTTGTAGCCTGAAAGTCAAGGCAAAATGGCTGAACCCCAAGATGGATCAAGAAGAGTTGCTTTAAGATAAGTAAAGTCCCTGGAACAACTCCAAAGTTTCAGCACACATAGACAATAACAACACAACAACATTTATGTTGTCTTAAAATAGAATTCATTGCCATTGTTAATCATCAACTCGACCAGTTTTCAAAAAGCATCATGTTTATGGCTTTTGCCACTAAATTGGAAAGAGATTAAACTATTTTGTATGGCCAGGATCTGCAGATGGGCAGAAGAACGAGAACAGAAGCAGTTCTTTTTTCTATATTTTTCTCTCGTTATAATTTGAATGGATCACTGCTTTGCTGAAAACTTACTCTGCAATTCTGTTTTTTAATCTTTGAAATTCAATTTGATGGGGGAAATCATTTTTTTAAATTGTAGCATTTTATTCACAGAAGAAGAAAAAAACAGATTACACGCTTTTGATAATATGGGTTCCGTGTTTGGGAAGGAAAGAACCACTCCTATTTTGTCTCCAGCTTTCCTGGCTTCACTTAAATCCCAGGAGAAGCTGTTGTCTCTCCATCAGCTTTGAGGTCATCTAGTTTGGTTTGAGAAAGCCCCATGAATGATCCCATGCATGCAGCATGACAGAGAGACAACAACAAAAAAGCTGCAGAACTCTCTGCTATCTGCAACAACTCCATAATAATTTGAAAGCATCCTGGAACAGAGTTGGGAAACCAGGTATAATGCAGAAGGAAGGAAAACCTGGGGATCTGAAGCAGAGGTGGGTTTCAGCAAGTTCTGACCAGTTCTGGAGAACCAGTAGCGGAAATATTGAGTAGTTTGGAGAACCGGTAGTAAAAATTCTGACTGGCCCCAATCCCATCTATTCTCTGCCTCCCAAATCCCAGCTGATCAGGATGAAATGCGGATTTTGCAGTAACCTTGCCCTGGATTGGGGAGGGAATGGAAATTTTACAGTATCCTTCCCCTGGAGTGGGGTGGGACTGGAGATTTTACGGTATCTTTCCCCTGCCACCCCCACCAAGCCATGCCATGCCACGCCCACCAAGGCACACCGTCAGAACTGGTAATAAAAATTTTTGAAACCCACCACTGATCTGAAGGCAGATTTCTGCATAGTATCAAATTATATGACTTCTAGTGCCTTAAGTATGTAGGTACAAGGAATATTTTTGGAGAGTTTACTGCATGTGGACTCTTGTACAATTTCTCTAAAACCACCAAGTTTTTGAGCTCTAATAAAACTGAGTGAGTCAGAAAGTGCTAATATATTACAGCATTAACCCAAGAATTGGGTGGTTGCTGATATTACCATCTTAGTCATATGAACTTGATAAGTAAATAAATAAATCTTCATTAGCAAACCCTTTTTTATGTCAAAAGAATGACTAGTCAGAGAAATGAATTATTTGAGCACCTCTTAGTGTTGCTACAAAAGCTTGTTGAAAACACTTGACCACATAAGTCAAGTTTTGGTTTTGGTTTTTTTTCAAGGCGCTTTTGGCGGTTAGCTTTTTAATGTTTTTTTTCCCCTTATTGGATTTTTCTTTGTTTTGTAGGTGGAGAACAAATGCTTTCATATAATTTAAGGTTTTAATATTTGCTATAAATTACACAAGGCTTTGAAGTGTGAAAGTCCAAATATTATAAATCAAACAAATAAGAAATAAAAAAGGCAATTTATCAGTGTGGGAATATAAATCTTTACCTTCCTAAATTCTTCAAGACAGAGGTGTACATATTTTTTTTTGGATCTGGGCCATACAAAACTTTTGATGGTAAGCAAAAATCCCAATGCAAAAGGAGACACTGTAGGAGGAGAGACACGTTAGGTGGCGGGAAGAGGGCAGAAATAGAAACAAAATAACAGAGTTGGAAGGGACCTTGGAGGTCTTCTAGTTCAACCCCCTGCCCAGGCAGGAAACCCTACACCACTTCAGACAAATGGTTATCCAACATCTTCTTTAAAATTTCCAGTGTTGGAGCATTCACAACTTCTGCAGGCAAGTTGTTCCACTTATTAATTGTTCTAAGTGTCAGGAAAATTCTCCTTAGTTCTAAGTTACTTTTCTTCTTAATTAGTTTCCACCCATTGCTTCTTGTCCTGCCCTCAGGTGCTTTGAAGAATAGTTTGGCTCCCTCTTCTTTGTGGCAGCCCCTGAGATATTGGAACACTGCTAACATGTCTCCCCTAGTCCTTCTCTTCATTAAACTAGACATACCCAGTTCCTGCAACTGTTCTTCATATGTTTTAGCCTCCATCCCTCTCATCCTCTTTGTTGCTCTTCTCTGCACTCTTTCTAGAGTTTCAACATCTTTCTTACATTGTGGCATCCAAAACTGAATGCAATATTCCAAGTGTGGCCTTACCAAGGCATTATAAAGTGGTATTAACACTTCATGTGATCTTGAGTCTATCCCTCTGTTTATGAGCTCAGAACTGTGTTCGCTTTTTTGGCAGCTGCTGCACACTGTTGGCTCACATCTAAATGGTTGTCCACTAGGACTCCAAGATCACTCTCACAGTTACTACTATTGAGCAAGGTACCACATATACGGTTCCTGTGCATTTTGTTTTTCTTCCCTAAATGTAGAACCTTACTTTTTTCACTGTTGAATTTCAATTTGTTAGATAGCACCCAATGTTCAAGTCTGTCAAGATCCTTCTGTATCTTGAGCCTATCTTCTGGAGCGTTGGCTATTCCTGCCAGCTTGGTGTCATCTGCAAATTTGATGAGTTCCCCATCTATCCTCTCATCCAAATCATTGATGAAGATGTTGAAAAGCACTGAAGAGCAATGAAAGGGAGTTTAGTAAAAGACAAGCAGAATGCTTATAGCGGCCATAATTTCTTGGAAAAAGGAGAAACCTGAAAAAGCAGCAAATCTGAAAAAGATTTATAAGGGTTTAAAAAAAAAGTTTAGGTTACGTTACAAAGAAGAATTCAAGAGCTAAGTCCAGAAAATAAATAAATAAATAAATAAATAAATAAATAAATAAATGAATGAATGAATGAATGAATGAATGAATGAATGAATGATAAATAAAGGATGGTTTTCTGAAATAAAGGACTGCCCTTTATAGCAGCAATCCTTTGGGCACCAGGGACCAGTTCCATGGAGGGAGGTTTTTCCGTGGACTGGGGGGAGTGTGTGGTTTTGCACCAGGGGTGGTATTTACTTACCTTTGCTACTGGCTTGCAAATGTGAGCACGCACACGCACTCGCTTAGCTCACATGCACCATCTCCGTGCATGCACAGGGCCTTCTGAGCATGCACAGAGTGTCAAAAACACAATATGATGACGTCCGGGTGAATGGGCAGAGCCTCCCACAGCTGCCGCTATCGGTTAGTCCGAACTGGATAGAACCTGCTGAATACCACCATTGCTCCGCATGCTGCATGGATCCCGCCCATGTGTGGATGGGACTTCCCCTGCTTCCTGGTAGGTCACGGACCGATGCCAGTCTGTAGACCAGTTGTTGGGAACCCTTGCTTTATAGTAAAGCCTTTTAATAAAGTTAAGTAGCCTGGAAAGGGACTATCAGGTTTTTTCTTTTCTTTTTTTTTTACTGTAAAAGGAGGCAGACCATATCAAGTTATAAAAATGGGTGGGAACCAAAAGAATTAATTGATCCAGTCGTAGTATTTGTATTTTTAATTCATTTAATTATTTGCATGTTAAATTTCACTTTTACACACCTCTAGCATTTCCTATATGTTCACATCTCAATTTTATTTCCAAGCTACACACATTAAGAAGTATTTGAAGAAAACGAGAGTCCAAAAAAACCCCTTACCATTTATTTATGAAAATTTATATTGGCCGTCCACTTACTCTCAGTTAATCTAGGTAGTTTATTTACATACATACTCTTTCTTGTCTTACACACAGAGAGATAGACAGACAGACAAACAGAGAGAGAGAGAGAGGGAGAGGGAGAGAATTTGATGGTGTGTGGGAATAACCTTGGGAGACAGGATGAAATGCTGTAGACTAGACAGCAGTCAGGCAAGTGGCAGCCGAATCTATCTAAAGAATAGTGGGGTGGAAAATGTCTCAGAAGAGACTTCCTGTAATTTCTTTGGCTGTAAGTGTGAAGAGGGAGAGATGTGTACTTTCAGATTTACAAATTTATGTTAATATAAACTAACAATAAAGTTAGAGCTAGTATTCCTGGGTGTGCTTCTTGTCTAGACTACCTCATAAGGCTGACAATGCAGATCAGACAGGAAACATATTATCACATGTGCTAATATTACTGTAACAGCACCTCGCAAATCTGAAAATACAAGTCTCCCACTGTCTCCTTTACAGTTTGAGAAATTAAGGACAATCCCTTCTGAGTCTTTCCACCTGTTATGCAAATGTTATACAGATGGTAAACAGCAGACAGTGTAGGGCACAAAGTACATACTGGGATCTCTGCTCTGTCTGTCTGTAGTGCTGGGCCAAAAAATGTTCAGCTATATCTAAATGTAATTCAAAAAGTACAAGATTACCATTCGTTGGTATAAACATTAGCATATACAATGAGCATTCATGGTATTAGCTCTCCAAGATACAGTCAACCCAGCAGGCTACAAGGCAAAGCTCACAGATAGGGGCCACCAAAATCTGGATAATCATAGATGACAACAACAAGATATGAAAGCTGTACTTGGTTGCTGCCATCTTGTGATCTTCCAAGGATTGACAGTTCAGATATATCGGTAGTCTTATTTTAGGGAAAGAGTTTTATATCCTTAACATTCTTCTAAAGAACAAGTTTAAGATTAAGTTTGTCTCCCAGCTATTTAAAATCATTTTCAAAGATTAAATTAACAATAGGGAAAGTTGCATGCATGGCAGTATCCTTACATATATTTACTAGTCATTAAAAGACTATTAAGAGTCATTGGCCTAATGTTGTGGGATTATGCTGTATTATTTTAGTTTAAACAGTTTTGGATTCCCACTTATCCTGTATTAATGTACTGTAATAAGCCCCTAAATGGTAATTTCTTGGTCACCCTCCTCCTCAGCATATTTCTTTAAAATATATTCAGCCAACTAGTAGAGAACACCCATGAAAGAATTATAAAGCAAATATATGAGTCGGTCAGTCATATGTCTTTGTCTATAAAAGAAAATGATTCCAAAGAATGTCCAATTCATTTTCTGTTACAAGGAATCCCAGACATCATTTGTGTCGACTTGTATAAACTCAGTTCACCATTAGCAAATCTGGCAGCAAAGACCTACTCCTACTTTGAGTAGGAAAGGCTCTCTTGAAGCTAAATATTGATAAATACAGTTTACTTGAAATAACATCCCTCTTCAAAACAGTTTCTCTCTTCCTTTTGTAGTGTGTTTTAGTCTTTGTATTTACATTATATGTATTTTTTTTTAAAAAAAGTCCCAACTCAGTCTACAAATTTGACTAATTACAGTGGAAAATCATGGGAGCTGCTATTTGAAACAGTTACATTGCCAGCAACTTGACGATCCAACAGAATGGAACAGTGGTAGAAAACAAGTTCCGTTCAATTAATACACCTTAATGATGACCTGGAAAGACCTACAAATGAAATGAAACTGAATAAAAGAATATCCAGTAATAAAAGAATATAAAGAATAAATAAAAGAACTACACTATGCTCCCTAGTAGTATAGTGTTCATCATGGCTGGTTGGGGAATTCTGGGAGTTGAAGATCACACCTCTTGAAGATGCCAAGGTTGAAAAACTCTGCCCTAGAAGCTTGCTCATGGATCTGTTGCACATTTATTCATTACATTTATATTTCCTCTCTCTCTCTTTCTTTTACTCTCTGTCTACACATATATACACTCAAATTGGCAAACATTATCAAACTTCTCATCTCCTTATTGGTAGTCTACTTGCAATGCCTATCATGGTTGGCTGCGAAAAACATTGTTACTGGAGCTTATTTGTTGTGGCTACTAGATCTGAACTGTAAAATTCTAGATAACCACATGATGACAGCAAATATGCACATATGCACATATGCAGATAGATAGATAGATAGATAGATAGATAGATAGATAGATAGATGATGGGTGGGTGGATGATGGGTGGATGGATGGATGGATGGATGGATGGATGGATAGATTAGATAGATAGATGATAGATATAGATGATGGATGGATGGATGGATGGATGGATAGAGATAGATAGATAGATAGATAGATAGATAGATAGATGGATGGATGATGGGTGGATGGATAGATATAGATAGATAGATGATAGATGATAGATAGAGATGGATAGATAGATATAGAGATAGATAGATAGATAGATAGATAGATAGATAGATAGATAGATGATAGATAGATGATGGGTGGATGGGTGGATGGATAGATATAGATAGACGGTAGACAGATGATGGGTGGATGGGTGGATGGATGGATAGATGATAGATAGATAGATAGATAGATAGATAGATAGATAGATAGACAGATGATAGATGGGTGGGTGGGTGGGTGGGTGGGTGGATGGATGGATGGAGAGAGATGGGGGGTGGGGGTGGACAGACAGACAGACAGACACAGGCAATAGAGAGGAGAAGAAAGAAAATTGGTTGCTGTCCATTTCCTGTCTGGCTATGGTGCAAGAGTTTAGACATAGGAGTGGTTATGGGTCATAGTTCTACTTTATCTATAGAAATACTATGTCAGTCTGTAGTTGTACATTTGCTTCCTAAGAAATATGAATAAACATTTGAGTAACCTACAATATTTCTAAGATGGGGCATATGGTTTACTGTTACAAACTTTAACTCATCTTCTCTGCTATTTCATTTATTTGGAGGAAGCTGTTCAGAGTTATCCATAAATGTTTTCCTTCATTTTGACAAGAGTTTATGAAATTAGGAGGGGAAAATCCTAGTTTGGCTTCAAGCTCCCTTCCTTTTACTGTATTTCCTTTCCTTCAGCATGCAGGAAAATGACTCATGATGTCTAGGATCAGAATATCATTTCCTAGTTAGCAGAAAGCCCATTTAAAAACCTACTGCAACTACCCTGCTATTACACAGTTATTCCCATAATAAACCTGTGAAACAGGAAGGCTACATAAATTGTTTAAATAACAAATAAATAAATACCTGAATCTTTAAACATTGTGACTACATGCCCCAGGTCTGCCCTAATAAGGGTTCCCAGGCACAGAGAGAAGCATATATATGATTGTTCTAGGAAATGTAAATGTAATACTCTGTTGTGTCTGTAGAAACATTACTTTAAAATGTGGAACCACTCTAGGACTTAAGAGACAGTGGCTACAGTTTATATGAAAAACATTGAATTTGGGGTTCAAGTGCCAAGAAAGGGGAATGATACAAATCCTATACCTTTTCTGGGAATTAATTATATAAATAGGAATTAGAACAGCTGAAGGCAATCTGTAAAATGATAGTAGCTCTTTTTTACTTCTGATGTAAGGGCAATTTACCTGAATTTCCCTTCTGCCTTTCAGTTCTAACAGCACTAGCTATTGGAGGCACAAGATTAATAATCATGATGATTTAAAGGCCACCAGCTGTCATTTCTTTCTTTGGTCCAGTGCTGGTGTCTATTACTTATAAAAGACCTTTGTTTCCTCTGTATTTTTTCTGCCTATTGAAATGGGAGAAAGAGATCCGAGGTTGTGTTGTATTACTCCAGATATTTTTTTCCCTCATACTACAGGGAGGGAGGGAGGGAGGGAAGGAAGGAAGGAAGGAGAAAGAAAGAGAGAGAGAGAGAGAGAAAGAAAGAGAGAAATAAATAAATAAAGATAGATAGATAGATAGATAGATAGATAGATAGATAGATAGATAGATAGATAGATAGATTATTCAGCACCTTAAGATTAGGCTGTTTTCCTTCTGTTTTATGAGGTCCACACTAAAGCCAGTGTGGAGAACTATATGAATGTTAGCTCCATTTTTTATTTGGATACTTTATTTATTATTAAATATTTTTTCTTCTGTTGGTCAACCAGACTTAGAAACATACTGCTATGCTGTCACTAGAATCAGATTTTGAGGATTTTTAAACATCCAGACCAATGTCTTCAGCCCAGAAGGAATCCCTGCCATCTTAACCCAATAATCTGTTTAGAGATACTCAAAGAACATTTTAATGTTAAATCTGGTCATTCTATCCAAGATAATAATAGGAACCATACTTGGTGCAATACTGGTGCAGTATTTTTTGTTATTCAATTTGCAGTTTTCCCCTCAATATTCCATTTTAATTGAGGGATAATCAACACTGAAAGTCTACTATTTTGGTCTTAGATAATAATCACTTCAATGTATCCTATATATTATTGTATTATCTATCCAGCAGAGGAAATTGGCCATATCAGATTGTGGATGTTAGGTTTTGAGGAGATTTCCTGAGCATCAGAGCTGTTCCCATCTTCCTGTCAAGTTACCAGAGTTTAAATATTTTCTCGTTGCTGCTCTTTTTGTCATGCACAGATCCCTTCTTTTAATAAAGCATATGCTCTAAAACAAAATGGTTTCCTGATTTTGGGCCACCATAAATTAATGTGGCCCCCTCCTCCTCTAGAATTTTCAAGGAGGAACGTTTCCTTTTAAAGCTTGTTTAGTGCAGCTGCCCAATGTTAACTCCATAGCCTTCAGACATTTTCATTCTGCCTTAACCTTATGCAAAAAGAGCAAATGTTTAAAATGGAAACTTAGACGAATTAAATCCAGTTCTTTGCACATCCCTCAGTTGAAACCAAAAACAAGGACTACAATCATGTTTCAAGCCTTTCTGTAAATCTTAAGGGAAGAATCTGTTTTCCTGAGAGTCATGAAAGAAAAAGCATTTCAGCATTTCATCCACACTTCCTCTGGTTGATTTATTGTTGCTTTAAAAGCCTTTTGGTTATCACTGACCAATTTCTCATCAGAATAGATGGAGTCATTTGGCGTAGACTTAGAATATTAAACATTTGTCATGCATTTCTGTGCTTTGCTGGAAAGAATTTAAATCATATTTCGACTTCACCACATTTGTCCCCCTTTAACCTCCGTGCTCTTTGGCTTTAGCCAAGAGTCCAAAAGATTTCTTTATCTTAAAGTAAACTTTATTTTTCTTTCCGTCTTGGAGGAAAACAACAACTCTAATGTTCTTGGCAGACAGAAATAGTATCTTCTCTGCCTTCTTGCCTCTCCTCATCTCTCCCCATTCCAGAAATGTTATTTAGAGCAAAATATTAATGGTCCTCTAGTGAACCATGTGAAAATATTCTTTGATATTGGTAGGAAAAACATATAAACATACATTCAATGACTCGCCATCCATCAAGCCAGCTGGCCATGGGTAAGTCACATGTATAGTACAGGAGTCAGCATTGCTGTATTATATAGTATAAGCATATTGCTTCCTTTCTCCAAAGTGGAAGAGGTCAAGAGCCTTTTGATATGCAACAGAAACATAAAGAAGTATTTACACAACTAGCTGTACAACATGCCACCATATTCTCAAAGGGGAATCTCCATTTAATCTATGTTTCCTTTGGCCACATCCTGAAGTCTCGGCTTGCTTGCAATGTTTCTCATTTCTGTAACTGCTTTTCCTGTTCTAGTTTACAGCATAAGAGATATTACATTCTTAAATTCATTAGTTGATGTAAAAAAGCTTCTGTAAACATTTAAGAATGCTTAAGAGAATATACAGTTCTTATAGTGGAACTGGATAATATGTCAATTATAGCAATGGAGTAGCATGAGCTACCAATACTAATTATCTCAACAGGCAGCTATTATGGAAACCAAGACCTATGGGAATGATAGGGTTAAGAGCTAGATGAAAGCTGAAAAGGGACCATACATTTATACTTTTGCTTTAAAAAAAATCTCTTTTTTTCTAGTTTAACTTTCTGATTTTTTTCCCCAAGTTCAAATTATGACTAGGGAGCTCAAAAGCTCAAAGGGGCTCAATGAGGCTTCTTTCTGTATTTCTGAGGAGGCCTAAGGAAGAATCTAGCAGAGACATCACCCTGCCAAAAATAGTGCGTATAGTCAAGGCTATGGTTTTCCCAGTTGCAATGTATGGTTGTGAAAGTTGGACCATAAGGAAGGCTGAACGCCAAAGAATTGAGGCCTTTGAACTCTGGTGCTGGAGAAGACTCCTGTGAGTCCCTTGGACTGCAAGGCGAACAAACCGTTCAGTCCTAGAAGAGATTAACCCTGACTGCTCTTTAGAAGGCCAGATCCTGAAGATGAAACTGAAATACTTTGGCTACCTAATGAGAAGAAAGGACTCACTGGAGAAGAGCCTAATGCTGGGAACAATTGAGGGCAAAAGAAGAATGGGATGGCAGAGAATGAGGTGGCTGAATGGAGTCACTGAATCAGTCAGCATGAGCTTAAATGGTCTCCAGGGAACAGTAGTGAGATTCTAAACCTGTCATTGCCGGTTCTTTCATGGTGAGCTCACGCTCGCGCTCACGCATGCGACACTTCTGCGCATGCGCAGAGAAATCCGGGCGGGTGGGCAGAGCCTGTCACCGCCGCCACTATCGGTTCACCCAATCTGGGGTGAACCGGTAGCAACCCACCACTGCCAGGGGATGGTAGAGGACAGGAAGGCCTGGAGGAAAGTTGTCCATCGCACACGACTGCGCAACTAACAACAACAAGGAAGAATCTAAAAACAAAGTAATTCAATGGTGGTGGGTGCCCAGGGACTCTCTTAACTTAGCAGGTTTTTTCAGGGGATACCATGGCCAAAATCTGCTTGAAAAATGCAAGTGCCTGATGCACTGTAATATTTGGAAAGGATTTTCCAACTATGATAGGCAAAGTGGTGCTTTGGAGTCCGCTCATAGCAATAAAAATCAAAGCCCTTTATACCTCCAGGAGCAGGGCATCTCTCCAAGTCTTCATTCCTCTCTTGAAGAGGCCTTATAAAGGGAGGCCTTGATGAGCCACTTGCTTCTCTTTCTCTGGGACACTTCTAATCCAGCTCGTCAGCACTGATAGGCTAGTGTGAAGTTATGAAGACCATGCATGAAAGGGGAGAGAGATCCTACTGGAGCATTTATCTTGGAGATAAAGATCCCTGTGCTGTTGAATAAAGGCTCCTGACTCAGTGGATCTGAGTAAGAGACTGGTGACTGAGGTGCTATCAATCACAATGCCTTTGCCCTTAAACACTCAGGTCTGACCAGATCCTACTCATCCGTAACAAAGTTAGATTTCCACCAAAAGCAAAATAGAGATACTGCGAGTAAACTAACTGAGGCTCCTCTGCAAGCCACCAGCTTGCATATATGAAAGAAGTAATGGCCTCTGTTGTTGTTGTTGTTAGTTGCAAAGTCATGTCTGACCCATTGCGATCCCATGGACAACGTTCCTCCAGACCTTCCTGTCCTCTACCATCCACTGGAGTCCATTTAAGCTCACGCCTACTGCTTCAGTGACTCCATCCAGCCACCTCATTCTCTACTGTCACATTCTTCTTTTGCCCTCAATTGTTCTCAGCATTAAGTTGGCCTCTGTAGTGTTGCTAAATGTATGGATTCAAAGATTCTACAGAACTTTCCTTTTTTAAGACCAGATCTTGTGCCTTTAATGATGATAGATGATAGTACTTAGCATAGTATAGCTCATTTCTTCTGGGGCAGCCAAAGACATCTCCCCCCACATCCCCCTCCCTTTCACTCTTCTACTATAAGGATGTTTTATTTTGCCCCATGTTTATTCTATGCTGATGATACTCAGAATGCTGATGATATTCAGCTGTATATCTCCACCCCGAACGACCCCAATGATGCTCTTGACGTGATGTCCCGGTGCCTGGAGGCCATGAGGATCTGGATGGGGAGAAACAGGTTCAAACTCAACCCCTCCAAGACTGAGTGGCTGTGGCTCCCGGCGGCCCGCTATAGTCAGCTGGCACCATCGCTGACTATTGGGGGTGAAATCTTGGCCCCCCATAGAGAGGGCTCGCAACTTCTCCTGGATGCACGGCTGTCTTTGGAAGATCATATGATGGCCGTGGCCAGGGGAGCTTTTTATTGGGTTCGCCTGGTACACCAGTTGCGTCCCTTTCTGGACCGGGATGCTCTGCGCACAGTCACACATGCCCTTGTCACATCCCGTCTGGACTACTGCAACGCTCTCTACATTGGGTTCCCCTTGAAGAGCACTCGGAGGCTCCAGCTGGTCCAGAATGTGGCCGCGCGGGTGGTTATGGGTGCGACTTGGCGTACCCATGTAATACCCCTCCTGCACAAGCTGCACTGGCTCCCGTTGGTCTTCCAAGTGCGATTCAAGGTGTTGGTCACCACCTTTAAAGCGCTCCATGGCTTAGGACCGGGGTATATATGAGATCGCCTTCTGCCAGCAACAACCTCCCACTGGCCAATACGCTCCCACAGAGAGGGGCTCCTCAGGGTGCTGTCAGCCAAACAATGCCGACTGGCGACACCCAGGGGGAGAGCCTTCTCTGTGGGGGCACCTGCCCTCTGGAATGAGCTGCCCCTAGAGCTTCGTCTTAGCCCCGACCTGCGCACTTTTCGCCGCGCCTTTAAGACCCTTCTGTTTCAGCAAGCCGGACTGGCCTAATATGAATTTTAAATGGGTGTATGTGTGTTTTAAATTGAGGGCCAAATTTTATATATCTGATTTTAATTGGTTTTAAATTTTATAAATTCATGTATTTTAATATGGCTGTACACCGCCCTGAGTCCCTCGGGAGAAGGGCGGCATAGAAATTTAATAAAACCTAAAACCTAAACCTATGCATTAGGTTTGTGCAAGAGTCATGCCACCTGCTGGACAATACCCAAAGCATCTCTTGAATTTATTTATTTTATTTTATTTTATATTGGATTTCTATACCGCCCTTCTCCCTGAGGACTCAGGGCGGTGTACAGCCAGATTAAAAAACATGCAGAACAAATATTAAAAACAATTAAAAGATATATAAATTTGGCCCAATTAAAACTCATTTACCAAATTAAAAACGTTTAAAACATTTAAAAACAGTTAAAAATTTCATCTTAAGCCAGCCCGGCTTGTTTAAATAAATGGGTTTTAAGGGCGCGACGGAAGGCACTGAGGTCTTGGATTCTCCTTATCTCTGGGGGGAGCTGATTCCAGAGGGTGGGAGCCCCCACAGAGAAGGCTCTCCCCCGGGGGTCACCAGCCTACATTGTCTGGCTGATGGCACCCTGAGGAGGCCCTCTCTGTGGGAGCGCACGGGTCGATGGGAGGTCGTTGGTAGCAGCAGGCGGTCTCGAAGATAGCTAGGCCCTATGCCATGGAGCGCTTTAAAGGTGATAACCAACACCTTGAAGCGCACCCGGAAGACAACTGGGAGCCAGTGCAGCTCGCGCAGGAGCGGTGTTACATGGGAGCGCCATGCTGCTCCCGTCACTACCCGCGCTGCTGCGTTCTGGACCAGCTGGAGCCTCCGGGTG